>NC_142012.1:64737330-64821559 GCF_049901735.1 Notechis scutatus | reverse complement strand
CTTTCCACTTCTTTTTCTTCTGCTTTTGACTGCACACAAGGAAAGCAGCAAAAGTCCATATCTGTCCCAAACTCTGCCAGAAATGAGTCTTTGGGATCCTGCAAGTCATCCTGCTCCAAGAGGCTGTGCCAGTGTGACAGGTCTCACAAAGAGTCATTTCTAGCGGAGTTTGGGGGAGAGAAAGAAAGACCTTTGATGCTTCTGCTGCTTTCCTTGCATGAAGCCAAAAGTCTGTCTCTCTCTCTCCTCCTGAGAACGGAGCTGGAGACGATATCCTGCGATCCCAAATAAAGAATGATTAATTGGTAGGAAAACGGGGTGGGGAATTTTTCTACAGACTTTGTTTGGGATTTTCCCAGGGTGTCTGGTCTGCAGCGTTTAAAATTATGAGTTTGGTGGTCCCTGGGGTCCAAAAGGTTGGTGACTCCTGGACTAGAAGACTGCCAAGATCCTTCCAACTGTGTTTTTCTATATTTTATATTCATTCTTCCTATTCTCTGAGATTAATCGATGGGTTTTATATTGTTTCATTAAAGAGGCTTTTCAATTAGTCAGTGGATGCATTCGGAAAATGTACTGAATTTCCAGTACTTCATTAGGGTTGTCAGTTAGCACTATTATCTCAATATTGCTTGTTTCAGCAACACTTGGGTTTCTTCACTTTCACAGTGCAACTCTTAACTTTTTCCTAAGAACACTAATTTTGTCTGAAGTTGGGTTAAGTTGGTAGTTAATTACTTCTTGAAGGAATTGGTGGCTATTAACCCTTCACAAAAGGTTGTCACTTGAGCCAACCAGTCTGCACAATTTTTATCCAGTTTCAAATCTTCCCTTTTTAGAGAAGTTTGTGGAGAAGGGGGTTGCACGAACTTCATCCCTGGAAGCTTTCAAGAAGAGACTGGACTGCCATCTATCAGAAATGATGTAGGGTCTCCTGCTTGGGGAGGGGGTTGGATGACCTACAAGGTCCCTCCCAACTCTGTTAATTTTTCTCTGTGGCACTGCAGCTTCAAAGGATTCTGCCTGTACCTCCTTCAGATTCAATTATGAACTATAGAAAAAGAAAAACATTCAACTGCCTTTTATTTTCTCCTTGGTGGCTCTGGCTCCCAAGGTATTTGCACATATCATTGCATAGAATTAAGTTTTATTGTGCACCTGATGTGTTTTGATAGCTAGTTATATTCCCATTCTATTCAACAAAGCAGCCCCATTAATATTGTCAAAGAAATTACACAACGATATTTTCATATGGTTGATTTGAATATAATTCAAGGGTTGGGATTCATTTTTTGGAAACAGCATTTGCAGATTGAAATCACTTTAGTCAAGATGAAGTTAATGAAAACTTACCTTTCCACTGTATTACACAGCATTGTTGTTGTTTTTTAATCCAAACTTGTATTAAATTAAGATTCAAAATGTTGAGTTTCTTTTTACAGCCTTGATTTTCAACCTGGAATTGTAGACGTCAAAACATTGTGTTAAATGTCAATTGTGCTAAGAAGAAGAAGGTATCTTCATTTGTCAGTTAAGAGGTGGGAGCATGTAAACCAGAGCTTTGAGAATAAAGAATTTAAGTTTTACTATAGGACAAACAAGATTCAGGCCATTTAACCTATGAGAAGCAAGATGCAATTAGCTTTTTAAATTTGATTTTATTTTTATTTAAGAACTAGATATCATAATTACTTTTTATTTATACATTAATGACAAAAGGACATTATAGAATATGACACAATTATAAAATGGTATTTGGTTTTTTTAAAGAACCATATTACAATGATTAAAAATTGGTTTTATCTGTAATTGATTTTTTTGTCATTACTTTGCATTTTATTTCATGTTTTATATGCTTCTTTTCAGATATTTTGTTATCATTACTATTTACATTACAATAGGTGAAATGAATTTACTTTTACATCAAGAAAGTTTACCATTACATTTTATACTGGATGGTTTACCTGATTTTTATTTCCTACTGTGGCCAATATTGCAAGTATTTTAATTGTAGGATATATTACAAGAGAAATTGGTCTATATAGTGTCTCTCCCTTATACTTTCTCATCTATAGAACTATACTGTTCAGATGTATTGGTAGTTGGTAGCAATTCAGAGGTTTTGCTACCAGATAAATAAGATGGATGTGGTTCCATCTTATCCTTTGAATAAAGAACTTGCAGGAATGAATAGCAATAGCACAGCACTTAGACTTACATACCACTTCATAGTGCTTTACAGTCCTTTCCAAGTGGTTTACAGAGTCAGCATATTGCCCCCAGCAATCTGGGTCCTTATTTTACTGAACTCGGAAAGATGGAAGGCTGAGTCAACCTTGAGTTGATGAGAATCGAACTGCCAAAGTGCTGGCAGCCGGCAGTCAGCAGTACTGCATTCTAACCACCAAAGCAGATAGAAGAGAGAATCAAACTGAAGCATAGTTTACATTTTCATCCTTCCACAGACTGCTTCTATTTTTCTGTAATTTACAAACAGCTTCTTCCTCAGTCCACTTCCTGAACTGTTTCGTCATGATACCCTTTGAGGAAGAATTTTTTTCCCAAAGAACCTGGGACCTTTCCAATATAAAAAAAACTGGAAGAACTTCTTCTGGCATCTTCTCTAATCTGTCAATTGTTCTTGGACATTAATAAAAATATTATGGACAGAAAGTATGCACCAAAAGATCAAGAAATAAATGGGGCATGTTACCATGTTCTGCTCATCTATGATTGATGCCATTTCACTCTAAAAGAAATCTATGGCAGATTTCTCTTATATTCCCAGTTGATGTATGGCTTAAGAGCTTATTTTTACGATATGTAGCAGCATAGGCCTAGCTAGGTACATAATATATGACTTACTCTTTAGGTTGTATCATGAGTCATAATTTACTAGAATGAATGTAGAATTTCTTATACTGTTTTTTATTTGGTGATATAAATTGTTGAAGCACTACCAAACCATTTTAGATAGATTTATTTTCCCTTATTTCTTTTATTAATAGGCTTTTTATTCAAATGCTAGTGTAAACAAAATTCTACATTTTTCTATTAAATACTTTCTCTCTCTTTCTTTGTTTCTTTTTTCTTTCTTTTTCTTTCTTTCCTTTTCTCTCATTCTCACTCTCTCCCTTTCTGAAAAGAAGTAAATTAAAAAAAAAAAAGATTTACTTAACTCAGATACTTTTAGCTGTGCTTCACTGAAATGAATTAAATTAATCACCCCCCAAAGACTTAATAATATCTTTAAACAATCCAGAATTTACAGGAGTGAATAATTGCAGCAAATCAAAACTGCATTACAGGCATTGAAAGTTTCTAGACATGATACATGGGTGCTAAGAGACAAAACTGCCACCTGGTTTCTGTTGTTCTAAATACATTCCTTAGTAAATAAATCATGGTGAAGATTAGTTTTTAGAAAGCATTGCAAGATTATTTGGATGTACGATCACTTTAATTTAGAAATCAATAAAATCTACTAAAATCAGTTCTCATAAATCAGTGAATGGAAAGAATCATTAATAGGGAATTTCTTATTTTTATTACAATAGTGGCTTTCAAAGGAAAGAGGATAATATCACTGGATAATATTAAAACATTTATAGTCTGAATAGGATTATCAAAGCATAGAATTTGTGCCATTCTAGCATGGAAAAATAAGATTGAGGTTGAAAGTGAAAGTGAAAAACTAAATCACATTGGGAAGATAACAAGAGAATATATTTATTTTATAATCATGCATGAGAATCAAATACATGAACAACATCATGCCTGGGAATGTTTTATTTATTTATTAAATTTATATGCTACCCATCTCACTATCAAGCAATCCTTCCCAATTCTTTTGGTCATAGGAAACAAAATTACCTTTTAAATACAAGATGGAAAAAAAAGTATACCCAACCCCTAAGGTTTTTATTTCCCTCTTTCCCCCAATTTTTGTCCTGATTTTCATAAGAAAGAACCTTTGTGGATTGTGCAGCTCACAAAGTTCCTATCAAAAGGCCCAGGCATTGACTAGCTATTAAAAACTCTTACTGATGTATTTCAGCTCACTATAGCTCATATATGCTCACTATAGCTGATATAAACTCACTATACTGATATAAGCTCACTATGGCTGATATAAGCTCACTATAGTTGATATAAACTCACTATGGCTGATATAATCTCACTATAGCTGATATAAGCCCACTATAGCTGATATAAGCTTACTATGGCTGATATAAGCTCACTATAGCTGATATAAGCTCACTATAGCTAATATAAGCTCACTATGCCTGATATAAGCTCACTATGGCTGATATAAGCTCACTATGGCTGATATAAGCTCACTATAGCTAATATAAGCTCACTATGCCTGATATAAGCTCACTATGGCTGATATAAGCTCACTATGGCTGATATAAGCTCACTATAGCTGATATAAGCTCACTATAGCTGATATAAGCTCACTATGGCTGATATAAGCTCACTATGGCTGATATAAGCTCACTATGGCTGATATAAGCTCACTATAGCTGATATAAGCTCACTATGGCTGATATAAGCTCACTATGGCTGATATAAGCTCACTATGGCTGATATAAGCTCACTATAGCTGATATAAGCTCACTATGGCTGATATAAGCTCACTATGGCTGATATAAGCTCACTATAGCTGATATAAGCTCACTATGCCTGATATAAGCTCACTATAGCTGATATAAACTCACTATGGCTGATATAAGCTCACTATGGCTGATATAAGCTCACTATGGCTGATATAAGCTCACTATAGCTGATATAAGCCCACTATGGCTGATATAAGCTCACTATAGCTGATATAAGCTTATTATGGCTGATATAAGCTAACTATGGCTGATATAAGCTTATTATGGCTGATATAAGCTCACTATGGCTGATATAAGCTCACTATGGCTGATATAAGCTCACTATGGCTGATATAAGTTTACTATGGCTGATATAAGCTCACTATAGCTGATATAAGCTCACTATGGCTGATATAAGCTCACTATGGTTGATATAAGCTCACTATAGCTGATATAAGCTCACTATAGCTGATATAAGCTCACTATGGTTGATATAAGTTCACTATAGCTGATATAAGCTCACTATAGCTGATATAAGCTCACTATGGCTGATATAAGCTCACTATAGCTGATATAAGCTCACTATAGCTGATATAAGCTCACTATGGTTGATAAATTAAAATATTCTACATAGTTAGTAGAAATAGATGGCATCCTTTGTTTCACTAATTCTTGTCTTTCTGACTGTGAGTTACTGTATTTTTTGGACTGTAAAGGTGATGGCTAACCTTTTCCACGTTGCGTGCCAAAACTGCGCAGGCATGTGCTTGCATGCCTGCACCCATGATGCAATGCGCACGCGACTCCCCTGCCCCCTGTGCATGCACACATGACCCCCACACACTCTGCATGCCTCTGCGCATGCACACGCATCTTCCACGTGCGCATCAGCCCCCACGCATGCACGGTAGATACCTGACAATCAGCTGACTGGCAGAGACGTGTGTGCATGCGCAGTGTGGCTCTTCTGGGTGACCTCTCACGTGCTGGCAGAAGTGGCTCTGTGTGCCACTTCCGGCACTCATGCCATAGGTTCGCCATCACGGGACTATAAGACGCTCCGAACTATAAGACACACCTAACTTTTGGGGAGGAAAACAAGAAAAAAAACATCTGCTTCTGCCTCCCAGCAATTTGCCTCCTTGCAGCAAACAGCAAACAGCCTGGTCAGTCTCAGCACAGCTGATTGCCGGTTGGATCCGCCTCCCAACGATCAACTGTTTCAGGCTGCAGGGATCGCCATCGCCTATTGTCACCTCCACCTGCCCCATTTTTGGCTTCTGCGCCCCATTTTCGGCCTCCGGGATTTTGCAGTAACCTTCCCCCAGGAGTGGGGAGGGAATGGGGATTTTAGTATCCTTCTCCTGCCACGCCCACCAAACCACACCAGGCCCACCAAACCATGCCCACAGACCTGGTAGTAAATTTTTTTGAATCACACCACTGAATCACACCTTCCTTCAACACTGTTATAACTTCAAATGATTGGTAAACAAATGGTCATACCCCCAAAGAAGACAACCTTAATATAAAAATAATATCATCGAATGATCTTTATGTCATTTCAACAAATTACCATGAATAATTTTATTTATTTTTTATCTTAATAGAAATACTTTGGGAGCTTTTCTAATATATTTTAATACATGTGGGCAATCCTTAAGTCACTCTAAATCTCCATTTTGTAATGGGTAATGGGTATGTGTATCATTATCCAAAGAAAAAACATTTTAACCTAATTTTGGGCAATTTAGCCAGGTTTGGAAAGCACTGATCTAAAGTGTCTCCAGACTGTAAGTGTCCCAACAACCCATTCTCTCAATTGGATCATGCCACCAAAATTCAAGACAAATTATTACCAAATGTTGACCGGGTGATTTTAGGATATTTGGGGACAGTTTAAATCTTGGGCTAGAAGAGGCCTTGCACTCTTATTTCTCTCTTACAATCTGTGACAGCATGGTAAAAAAGAAATCCATATCTATCTATCTATCTATCTATCTATCTATCTATCTATCTATCTATCTATCTATCTATCTGCATATTGGTTGCAAATTGCATATAGGTTTTCTGCCAGGTTTGTTCTCTAAGCATCATAAGAATAATAAACAAGAAACAGCAGTATATAATTCTTAAAAATTAAAAATTAAAAATAAGATTTAAAAGGTTTAAAAGATTTAAAAGAAGCAACTTAAGTAGAATAATGGTCAGTTAAAACACATATCAGTCAGCAGGAATCATTAAAAATATATATTCTATTGCTGATCCTAAGGGATAAAGAAGATCAGAGAAGAAGGAAAGCCCATAAGATTGCAGAAATTTACATTAATTTTCAAAAAATAGAAATAATGTGTTCTTGAAATCAAGAATGTAAGACCCATTGTTTGGCAGTCTGTGGAAGTTATATCTGAGGACGTAGACACAGGATAAGGTCATAGAAGTATTTCTCTTCAAATATTTTTATTTAGAAACTGAGCCAGTTCAAAAACAGCAACCTAAGTTGTAGTTTGATTGTTTTTATTTTGTTTTAGGGTTTTTGGCTTTTCGTATAGCATTCTCGTCCTCCATGTCTGAGAATTTTTTATTAGCCTCAAATCAGGGTTCATACCTGCCTTGTCACTACAGATTTATTCTCTTGAGATCATATCTTGTCTTTCTACTTTCACTGAGTTACAGATCAACTGCAGATAATTCATGTAGGAGTTTCAGCTTCAATTCTGGCGTTGTCTTGTTACAGTCACCAGAACATAGATACTAGTAATCATTAAAGGCCACAACTACTAATCCCGACAAATCTGGAAATTGCTTTGGCTAACACAATAGAAAAAAATATATGAGAAAAAATAAATAAATCAGCTTTCATGAACTTGGTACCCTCCAGATAAATGCATATATAACACCTAGTATTCCTTTCTAGTATCTACTAAGCAGTGGTGGGATTCAAATGTTTTTATTACAGTTCTGTGGGTGTGGCTTGGTGGGCGTGGTGTGGCTTGGTGGGAGTGGCAGGGGAAGGATACTGCAAAATCCCCATTCCCACCCCACCCCACTAACCTGCTTTCCAGCTCCGTTCTCCTGTGCAGGACAACAAAAGAAGACTCAGCTGATCAGGAGGAGGGGAATAGATGGGGGCGGGGCCAGTCAGAGGTGGTATTTGCCGGTTCTCCGAACTACTCAAAATTTCCGCTACCGGTTCTCCAGAACTGGTCATAACCTGCTGAATACCACTTCTGCTTCTAAGGCTCATCTTGCTGGATGAGACTTCTTAAAATTAGAATTCTTGTAATACATTTGAGGACAGATTCTGCAGTACTAAATGTGCGGCTTTGCTTTGCATTAGGAAGGCTTCTCACTGGGTGGTCGAATGCATCAAGAAAGACACCAACGCAGGTTCTATCTTGGGTGAGCTGCCCCCTGCATAAGCTTGGGGAAGCTCTTTTATTAAAAACACACAGTGATACGTCACAAGCAGTGAAGTCTATCCAATCATTAAGTTACATGAGTAGGAATATTAGTGCACACATAGTAACATCCAATCACAGTTACATGGTCAGTTTAAAAGTTACTAAGTAGCAAATCAGCGCTTACATTCCAGTTATTTGCCCATGATGACGTGTTTGTTGATTGATGTTCTCTGTTCCTGGTACGCGCTTTCAACCTATGTGAGGCCTAGCCTGTACCGAAACTGTAGAAACTAATTTATTACTGCATAAATGGTTAATTTTACTGAAAGTATCTAGTCATATATTAGACATAGACAATTAGACATTACAAATATCAGAGCTTACATTACGAGGTATTTCAACGTTCAAGTTCTCGTTTAGATTCTGAGTGAATTTTAAAGAGATGGCTTAAGGAAATTAGACGGTAGTTAGGGTTATTTTCATCTCTGTGTGGGACTAAGACATGAAGATACATATAGATTCACAGAGACAACCCAACTTTAAGTCAAGTAGTTAAACGGGAATTAACAGCAAAAATCAACCCTCACTTTTGTAATTTTGGAACTAGAACTCCAGTCAGTATGGACAAAAAAAAAGTTAAAAAACATTTTTTTAAAAAAAAATTACTAGCAAAAGTCAACTTAGGAACTGAGCTCTTTTTTTAAAATGACCAATTAAGTTTTTTGAAATTCATTCATCAAAATTACAACTTATTTATTCAGGAAACAAAAGATAGAAAAGGGGTTATATAATTAACAAGAGATAATTGCATATGATTCCTCCTACGTTTTCAGTGTTTGAAATCTCATGGAAAGTTGCCATGGGTACTTTTATTTTGACATCTGCTGAATATCAAAAGGTGCAAGTATTTGAATACATGAGTGACTGAACTAATTAGCAAAAACCTGGAGCAAGAAATAAACTGACTACATTATTTGCTCAGGTAATAAAAGTAAAAAGATGATAATAGAACACATCATAGTTTACACACTATGAAGTAATACCTAATGTATTCATAATACCTTTCTTTCTTTTTATACTCACACATCTTTGAAATTAATTTTCGTATATTGCAAACAGAAATGAAATCTTCTAAATCTGTCATAAATATGCCCCAGTCTGAGAATAAGGCATAACAACAGAGAGGCAATCCACCCAAACCACAGAACCAATTAATAAATAATATAGCTATTTTGATGCAAAATTATGAATGTGAAATGAATATTTATTATCTGTTATGCAAAGGCTCAATTTGAGCAATCTATACAAGCAGAAGATTGTAGAACTCCAGAGCATAATGCATCTGTTTCCATATATAGAAAGTACTCATTTGGTTGCAGATTATTTATTAGGACAGAATTTAAAATGATGGAAGAGGCTGCCAGTTACCACACATACTGCTATCAGCTTACAGATGGTAGTTTTAAAAACTATGAAATACTAATTTGTGTTCAGTTTTAATGGATGATCAAGAACTTGGGAGAAAGGCAACAGAAGTGCAATTTTCATAAGTGAGGATTTGAGTTTACATCAAAGTGTGATTATACCACAGTTTCAAATATTACCAAATGGGAATAACACTCATATCATAATTGTCACACATTGGCAGGTCAGCTATGTTGTGTGAACAAAATTACAAAATTATGTTGAGGGTTCCCTGGATGCAACTACTTTATTGTGATAATTTCATAGCTTTTATGGTTCTTGGGCACCCAGTTTCCCCAGTACAGTTTAGTTTCATGCTAGCTAATTGTAGGGTCATTTTCTTACCACACAATGAACCCTCACAGAAGCTCATTCTAATGTACCATTTGGAACCCAAAAAATAACTTTGTGATCTGATATCTTCAACATACTTTTTAAAAAAGATAGTTGGTTTTCCAAATAACTTGGAAATAATTTTGATTGAAAGTATTCAGTTAGCATACCCAGTGAACATTACAATGTCTGTAATATTTTTTATGTGTGATATCGAAAGAAAGCTTTAAATGATGGCTGTTTCTGTTTGAGTATTATTTAGGAATAATTCTTGAATCCAGCTGACTCTTAGTTCACTATCATAAGATGAAAACTTCATAATTCCAATGATTATTTTTTTTTCATTTAACAAAGGAAAATTACATGTCATCAAACTGATAGCAAGCTTGACAAGAAGTCAAGTAGCGGTCTTCCAAAAATTGAAACAGTCTGCCCGTTTCATAAAAATTGAAGTTTGCCTTCCTTTTATAAAGAAAGTATGTGAGAAAAAGTAACCAAACATTCCTGCCCTAAATTTGCATACATATAGTTGAAAGTAAAGTACTCACCAAAATTCTTCTATTTTTATCTTAACCTCCACAGAACACTTGTTTTGGCGGTTCAATCCTCACCAGGCTCAGGGTTGACTCAGCCTTCCATCCTTCCAAGGTCGGTAAAATGAGGACCCAGATTGTTGGGGGCCATAGGCTGAGCCTGTAAATCACTTAAAGAGGGCTGTAAAGCACTGTGAAGTGGCATATAAATCTGAGTGCCTTTGCTATTAACCTTTTCCAGTCCAGGTTGCTATCAGAAGCCTGATAAATTAAGTGCTGCTACTAGCTATGATATTAATTTATGATACTATGAACTAATAAGTATGGACAGTTCTCAGAACAATTTATGTTTTATCTTCCAGTGAGAGCTTTTCTACTTTGACTTTGCCTAGTTAAATTGTCATAAATAATTGAGATTTGTGGGGGAGGTGGGAGAATCCAGGGATATGCTGATGTATTCCTGATGGGCTTTGGAAAACAACCCCAGTAGCATCAATGATCCGATGATATTTTCTTCATCTACATGTATGTATAAGGACTCTGTCCTTATTTTTTTAATTGTTTTTCAGTGTTGATTTATAATCCTTGTCTACGGTTGTTATTTTGGGGGATATGATCCTATTATTCTGGAGATAAAAATAATGTGTTAGAATAGAATAGAATAGAATAGAATAGAATAGAATAGAATAGAATAGAATAGAACAGAATTCTTTATTGGTGAAGTGTGATTGGACACACAAGAAATTTGTCTTGGTGCAAATACTCTCAGTATACATAAAAGAAAAGATACATTCATCAAAATATTGTTCTTTTATTCCATTTCTTCAACAACATGTTAGCTATATAAAGTAATATCTATCGACCTACTTATCTGTCTATCAACCATCACAATGAAGGTAGCTTCAACTTTCCTGATCATATTTATTTTAGGAAATGAAACTATGATCTTCAGGAATGGGACCACATTTATAAATTTACCATTTGTAAAAATATAAGAGCCAATTTGGTCCAGTGTTTAAGAAACAAGATTGTCCTCCCTTACATGCTAAGTCAGCTCTGTCATTTTCGGCCAGTCACTTTCTCTCAGCCCTATGAAAAAGACAATGGCAATGGCCAGAAAGAGGCAAAAGTGTCTTTCAAAGCAAGTGTGCAAGCCTTGAGAATATATTACAGCTTTAAGGATTTGTAAAAAAAAATCATTCATTTATTCTTCTATTGTTGTAAACCACCTTTTCCAAGTGCTTTTCATAGACCTGTGACCTTCTTTTTCCTTTCTCTGTTTCCCAAATGTTCTGTTTTAGATGGGAAACATAAGAATTGATAATATGACATATTCTTTTAGTAATGAAAACATTACTAAGTTCAACATGATTACCCCCAACAAATCAATATCTGGAAAATCATTCAATTAGAAGAGGGGAAAAAACACCAGGAGAGAGAGAAGCAGAGACAGAAAGGGGGAGAAGAAAAAAGGAACCATGGACTGGTCTCCATTTCCTCAATTTCAAAGTAAGGCATTTCATAGCCTTTTAATTAGAACTTTCTATGTTTAAAAATAAATACTATTTTATTAATCAGTGTCAAATTTTTATTTGTCAATTTATTTGCACATTACTCATGAGAAGTAATGTCTTGCGAAATTACTGGAAAATGGAACAATGCCACTTAAATCTTTCCTGGTATCTCACATCTGGCTTTGCCTTCCCTTAATATGGTATTTAATGAAAAGTAACTTCTATACTTCATGTCAGAAATTTGCACTCCAGATACTGAAGCTTAAACTGTCCTTTTTCTCCCTGTAATTTTTCTGCATCTCAGTATATAAATGGGGACTAATTAGCATTATATAAATTAACTCAGGATTGCATCTGAACTATGATTAAGTACATGAATCTTGCTGTGCATCCTATGAAACCATGCTGTTCTTGATAGCTTGTTTAAAGTGAATTCATGTTTCGTGATATAATTTCAAATAATGTGACAAGCCCCAATTATTTATCATGTTTTGACAGATCTGACATCTCATTGCTTCTCTCTCCCCATATACTGTACCTCTTCATATTAAATAGTGGAAATAATGAATATGAGTTCCGGGCAATGTACATTGAAAGGAATGGAGCGCTTTTAATGAAGTGTAATGAAGTCAACAGAAAATAAAAGGTTCATGAATAAAGCTCTAAAAAGTATACTGATTCACAATAATGTGCTATAAAAATTTTTTAAAAATATTTCTATTGAAAGATCACAAGAACTAAAATTGAACAGTGCTTGTAGTCATATTTCTATCGATTACAACAAATGGATCATGTTATATTAAACTCAATACTAATAAGCATTTATTTAGCATCTTTGACTCTCTCATTTATAGTGTTTAGAATGATTATGTAAGTGTTATCAGTATTATTATTTAAATGCTAATGTAACTGATAACCTGAGTCTAATACAATTCAGCAAATAATTTACTTGTAGAAATCTTGTGATTTCTTATAGAATATATGATTTTTCATCTGTTCAGGCACGGGATATGGTACATAATGCATGCTTAATCAGGAAATAAGTTGTAAAAACTAGACTTTGAAGATAATGTTGTATTCTGCTGCCTTTTTCAGATTAAGTTTAACTAGACAAGAATAATATATTACCGTGCTTGCTTTAATTAATTTTGTCAATAGGCATTATTTAATTAGGATAGAAAATGATTAGTTATACCCTGTATTTTAATTTAAGAACATTAATCCTGATAGTAATCCAACAGACATTAGGAAATCAGTTTATTAATATAAAGGCTTAAACAGGCTTCTCCAGCTTTTGCCACAATGTATTGTGGTTATCCACTGCCAGAGTTCCCAACTATTAGGATCATTGAAAAGAAATTTTGGGAATGTTTCTCCTTTTTTAAAATATATTTTTTATTTCCAAATGCAAAATACAAGAGTCATCTTTATGTGCAATGAATATTACATGGACCAAGAAGGTAAATTGTAAAATGAAACAATGAATTGAAGCAGCCTTTGCCTATTTTTTGATAGGGGAGAAGAGAGAGAGAATGTGAAATATAATCATAAAGATAAAAGAAGGGCAAATGATTTCAAAGTTAGGCATTTATTGCCTTCTTTGATAAAATAATTTTGGCTTTACTGGTGCCTTTCCCGTTGATCTCGTCTCCTGATGACTTACTGCATTTCTTTGATTTGTCCAAGCTTGGCAAGTATCCAGTACAAGAGAATTTGCCAATTTTATAAATGGTTCATGATTCAATAGCTGGCATACAAATATGTTGCCTCTGAAGACACCCCAAAAAGCTCAATATGGCAAAACCTAAAAAGGAAAAGTGTTAAAGTCTTGAAGATTACCTTGAACATTGATAAAGATACACATTCTTAATTAAAATAAAGTGTTAAAAACAACCCCAAGCAATTAAGATGATTGAAATTTCTGCCATGTTAGAAAATGGAGGGGAAGATGGACAGCCACTAACTTGGATAGTTTTAAAGTACATTGGATAAAGGATTACTCACAACTCTTGTTCTGTATTCTGTACAGTGGTGGATTTGTCTTCTGTACAGAAGCAAATAGATAAACTCAACAAGACGTCCATAACAAAGTACACTTATTGGTTCATCAGGTATCCTCATAACTCACATTTGTGATGAAGTTCTTCTTTAATGACCAATCCCTTGTATATCTGTGTTGTAGGTGAAAAGGTGGTTTATCTCCTATCCTTTTTCTCCCATCTTGTAACGATAGAAGTAGAACAGTTACCACGAGTCCGTGAATTCAGCCAAGAGTGAGGAAAACTCCCCCAACCCATCGAGGGTCAATTTAGTGACCAATTAGGATTACAGATGTGGTCATGTGACATGGACTACATTTCCCAGGAGACCTTAACTACATTTACCATGATGCATTCCCTTAAGGGGACAGCTCACAATTGCTACCTAACTATCCAATTCCCATACACTGGCTGGACAGCACAACTTAGGAGAAAAGAGCTTACAGTAGAAGAAATTTATGCCAATATGACAGAAATGCTTTTGGCAGGTGTTGACACAACTTCATTCACTTTATCCTGGGCAACATATCTTTTAGCAAAGCATCCCAAAGTGCAGGATTCTGTCTATAAAGAGATAGTTCATAATTTGGGAAAAGATAAGGTTCCCGATGCACACCATATTCCCAACTTGCCAATGATTAGAGCCCTTCTCAAAGAAACCTTAAGATTATTTCCAGTATTATCAGGAAATGGCAGAGTTACACAGAAAGATATGATCATTGGAGGCTACTTGATACCTAAAGGGAGGACATTATGCTACTTCATATCACGAAGATAATTTTGCCTTAGCAAAGAAGTTCCAACCTGAACGCTGGCTAAGGAAGAGCAATATGGATAGGGTAGATACTTTTGGATCCATCCCTTTTGGTTATGGTATTCGAAGTTGCATAGGCAAGCGAATTGCTGAATTGGAAATTCATCTTGCACTAATACAGCTACTTCAGCACTTTGAAGTAAAAAAGATCTCCAAAAACTAAATCAGTTTTCGCCAAAACTCATGTATTATTGACGCCTGCAGATTTTATCAATGTGAAATTTGCTGACAGGAAATGAAAGCAGTAATGTTAAGAAGCTATTTTCTAAAGCGCCTGTAGGCCAGACAAGGAATAATGGAAGGAAACTGAATAAGGAGAGATTTAACTTGGAAATAAGGAGAAACTTTCTGACAGTGAGAACAATCAACCAATGGAACAGAAGTTGCCCTCGGAAGTTGTGGGAGCGCCATCACTTGAGACTTTCAAGAAGAGATTGGACTGCCATTTGTCACAAATGGTGTAGGGTCTCCCACTTGGGCGGGGGTTCGACTAGATGACCTACAAGGTCCCTTCTAACTCTGATTATCTGTTAACTGTTAAATTCATACGTTGAATAAAATACATTGTACTTATAGTCTTCAGCAAAGACTGTAAGTTCAGTGTTACTTCTGGGGTTTGAATACCTGTATTTTATAGGTTAACAGTAGCTGGACAGAGTATGTTTCTATCTCTTGTTTGTAGTGGAAACAAATCATCTATAGTTGTTTTATCATTTTGGATTGGACTTTCTTTTGTTAATATGATGTGTTTTATCCCTCTTTGTAGCCTGCTTTGAGTCACTTGCCATTTGACTTTCTTAGAATTTGAAATATCAATCCGACTGCTCTCAATACTGTTGATGTAAAGATTTAAACTGTAAACTGTATCAGTTTTAAACACTTTTCTGGAAAAAAAATTATCTAGAATAAAGTTTGTAGAAATCTCTGACATATGTGAAAAGCTTTCTCAAGAAGGGCCAGCAGGTGCCGATTAGCTATTTGGACATATATAACCATGGAAAAACAAACAAACAAACAAAATCCAGCTTCTCATTTCATTTTAGCTTCAGATTGTGATCGTCAACTTCTTTGAATTAATAAAAAACGAACTTTATCCCTGATTGTGCTGATTATATCGTTAGTCACTTTGTATGGTTATAGAGGCAAAAGAGCACATATTTGTAGTAA
Source organism: Notechis scutatus (assembly GCF_049901735.1). Classification (NCBI taxonomy): domain Eukaryota; kingdom Metazoa; phylum Chordata; class Lepidosauria; order Squamata; family Elapidae; genus Notechis; species Notechis scutatus. The sequence continues at coordinate 64,805,693 of NC_142012.1, read as the reverse complement.
TGTGTTGGAGAACACAGTTATGTTTTGCACCCAACCTCCTGTCACCAGCTAACATTGGCTTGTCAATCTAGGAGGTTACATTCAGAATAGAAGGATAAGCATCTCATCCTTTGTAATGAGCAGTCTTGGGCCTAACTTCTTCTCTTTTAATTTGTTACACCTTGAATATTTGGGTGTTTTTTTTTTTCATAATTTTCAACAGATTTATTCACAATCTAAATACTATTGAACTTTTAAGAAATCCTATTGAAATAATTAAATTTGAATGGATCATTTTTCACTTTCAGAAGAATGTGGAAGCAGGAGCAAATAATTAGACAAATGGACATAAACAGAATGGGAATTTGTCAAAAATAATGAGGTCCATCCATCCATGTGTTGATCAAACAAGTTGATCATTCCTGAATGCTTGCTTTAATTAACTTCTTTTTTCATTCCATTAACTTTGTATTCCAGCCTGTGAAGGTTTGTTTATTTGCCTGATTTTACATTGTGTTCTGATATTTTTCATTTGCTATTCCCAAAGTCACGCCCCAAAAAAAAAAAGTTTCTAGAACAAAATATCTTTTTCCTTTTGAGCAGATTGTGCAAGACTTTATAATATTAAATTTGAGCAATGCTCTGCAACATATATAACATGCAAGAGATGGTCTGATGGGATGCATTGTGAGGCAAAACTTAAACCATAAAACTAACCTCATAGGCAGATTTATTCACGTTTATTTAAACGGATATCTCAAAATTATGCTAATGTTTATCACTACTTGGTTTTCACGCTGTGAAAACCTGAATTATGCTTTTCGATGTTTAGGATTGTTCCAATGCCACACAAATACTACATTTCTCTAGATAAGATCAATTATTTATTAACATTTCTCTTTCATTCAGTTTGGCCAGACCTAACTGGCTTTTTGAAACTTATGGAACATACATACTGAAAAAATACATTTTACATTTCGCAAAAGCATTGCAAAGATGATAATGTTTCCCCTGTAGTTATCTGCTTCAAAATATTTAATTGTTTTGAAAATTCTCATGTATTATAAAATTAGATGTAAACATTATTACGGCATCAGGGGAGAAAATACTTATCCTGGAATCAAAATGCTGACAGAATATTGAGTTTTAGGAAGTTCTTTACTGCTTCTATAGATATAACATTCACAACAGGTATGACTTCCAATGTAAGTTTTGGGGAGGAAATGATATTAGAAATTATAAATAAGAAAATGGCCTTTCAAAATCCCATCTTGTGTGCAGATGTTAGAAAGTAGGTACTGTTCAGTGTTTTAGCACTAGAAACCTACTATCCCACATATAAACAGTTTCCTTTTTTTCAATGTCCTTTTATTTTTATGATTAATATTACTAATTTAACTCTGGCTATTTTAACTTATATTTGGATAAGATATCAGGCTTTTGTTCCCTTTTTCTTGGTCTAGAACTTCCATTATCTCTAGTCATGGAACACTAAAGCTAATTCAAGTCTGAAACTAATTTGGCATTTTAGCAGGCCTTGGTATGGACTTAAAAATGGATACAGTATGTGCTACTCTCCACTGCGCACTCATTATGGATATTTTGTAGAATGGAATTCTGGCATATTACTAAAAATTAAACTAAACAAGTGAATGTATTTAGACAGAAACATCTTAATTTGAATTTGTTTCCATATGAATAGTTTATTAGCATTCTCTCTTAGCCATGAAGGGAAAACACATAGAAAAAGATCATTCAATGTCCATCAGTTAGCCATCTGTATAAAGAAAATGAACAGGACATGATTCTGTGAATAGATCATTAGCTGGTTTCATAAACCATCCATTGAGGTTGCTGCACACTTTCCACCATTGACATTCTTCAACCCAAGCCATATTAGAAGGACTGCATTGTTATATAACGGTGCAAGTAATAATGATAATATTTTGTGGTTTTTTTAACCAGCCAAACTCAAGATAATTTGTAAGTTCCCATTGGCTAAGATATTTTATATCTATCTCAGTCCTAACGAACACTACATAAGATTTAGCCAGATTGGATTTAATATATCTCCTTAGTTACTATGCTACTAGTTTTTTGTTGCTATGCTGTTAGTTTTATTATGGCATAGGAAAGGTTTTTCTGAGATTTCAACTAAAGAATAACTGCAGCAATCCAGTAATCTAACTCTTTGTCAAAGCTGTGTCTATACTTCACTCTATACTTCCCACATCTTATTTTCCCTTTTCCTTCTTTTTCAGCTGTGCTTACTGAAAGTACTTCATTGTACTATCCTTGAAAACTACCTGGAGCCTTCATTTCATCCACAATGCAGCGACAGGCATGCCCTGTATGTCCCTGTGGTGGGATTCACATTTTTTACTACCGTTCTGTGGGTGTGGCTTAGTTGGCGTGGCTTAGTGGGCATGGCAGTGGAAGGATACTGTAAAATCTCAGTTTCCTCCCCACTCCTGGGAGAAGGTTACTGCAAAATCTAATTCCCTCCCCACCCCACTAACCTGCTTTCCAGCTCCGTTCTCTTGTGCAGGGCAACAAAAGAAGACCCAGTCGACCCAGAGAATAGATGTGGGTGGGGCCAGTCAGAGGTGGTATTTGCCATTCTCCAAACTACTCAAAATTTCTGCTACCGGCTCTCCAGAACTGGTCAGAACCTGTTGAATATCACCTCTGGGATGGTCATGTGACACTTTTCCTTCACAAGCTGCACTGGTTTTCTGGTTTCTTCCTGGGTGTGATTCGTGATGTTGATTATTACTAATCTCTATTTGTCTAGGGCTGGCTATTTGAGGGCTACCTACCTGGTTATATTAGCCTGGCTGCCTCAATACAATAGTGTTGGCATGTTCCGGGTTCTTTCAATAAAGCATCATCATCTATTGGGAATCCAGAAGCATCTGTTCTGTGATACCAGCCCTCTGGAATGAGGTTCCCCTTGACATCCACCTTGACATCTGGTCACGTTGCCAACTTCAAAAGCCTTCATTTATGCCACCAGATAAAGACTGAATGCACCAATTATCACATTAAACAAGAGGAAAAGCTTCTATGCACCAAATCCACCCACGGTTTTTACAATTTTGTAAACAACAAACTAAAAGACTCAAGGTCCACCCCACCCCTGAAAGGACCTAATGGTAAAGACTGCAACGACAACACCATTAAAGCCAACATCTTTAACACATTCTTCGGCTCAGTATTTGTAAACAGCAATGGATCATGCCCAGTAATTCCTAGTCGAACCACAGACAACTACAATGATCTAATACATATCGATTTTACAGAAGACAATGTTGAAAAAGCACTACGCAATCTAAAACAATCTCTATCTATTGGACTGGATGGAATATGTGCCTACTTCTTAAAAAAGCTATCCACTGCCATAGCCGAACCTCTAAGCATAATCTTTGAAAAATCTTTCAGGACCAGATCCTTGCCTAACCTATGGTCACAAGCCACGGTCATCTCCATCTTCAAAAAGGGGCACCCCAGCCTAGTTGAAAATTACAGACCAATCTCTTTATGCTGCGTCACCTGTAAAGTTATGGAATCAATTATTAACCAATCCATTATCCTCCACTCAGAGACAAACAACCTACTCTCTAATAAACAATTTGGTTTCAGAAAAAAAACTACCCAGTAACCTGCAACTCTTACACTGCAAAAACATGGACTACACAGCTCGATCAGAGCAAAACAATAGACGCAATCTACATAGACTTCTATAAAGCCTTTGATTCAGTAGTACACGACAAACTACTCCTAAAACTAAAATCTTACGGTATCTCTGGACAACTGCATAACTGGATAGAAGCATTCCTGTCAAACAGACAACAAATGGTCAAAATTGGGAGTGTCCTATCAAATTCTGTACCTGTCAATAGTGGTGTCCCCCAAGGCAGTGTTCTAGGACCAACTCTCTTCATACTCTACATAAATGACCTCTGTGATCATATTAAGCAAAGCTTCACCAAATAGGTAAACAGCCTTGTACAAAACAAAACTAAACTAAAATATACATAAGGCAATTAAAGATGGATTTGGCAGGAAGTCTGACTCAATTTTTGGTTTCTTTCTGTTCAAAAATTGCAGCCTGAAACTGGACAGACAACTGAAAATTACATTCTTATGCTAAATTCACTATATCATTGAACAGTAATGTCTCTCTAAGTAAATGGGATTTTAGCACCCAGCTGAATGGCTATACTGAAGTCACTTGATTTCCAACTGCAGATCCATATAGTTTTAACACTGCTCATTCCATTTCATTAAGGGGACTTGAACTTTTTCACTTTAAAGACAAAACAAAGCCATTTAGAAATCTGAAATGAATAAAAACAAAAAAGCATTAAATCAACTCCGGCATGAATATGGAATTTCTATTGTAAAATAAATTTGGGAAGATTCTATTGATAGACATTATGTAAACCTGCTGTAAGAGGTTTATAATCTAAAACGATCCATCTGTTAAAAATACTGAAGTTTGCAGATGATACAACAGTGATTGGTCTCATTCGAGACAACAAATCCGCATATAGACGGGAAATTGTATAACTTGCCTCATGGTGTGACTGGAACAAACTGGAACTGAACACACTCAAAACTGTAGAAATGGAGGGAGACTTTAGGAGAAACCCTCCCATAATACCACCTTTTACAATACTAGACAACGCTGTATCAACAGTAGAGACCTTCAAATTTCTAGGTTCTATCATATCACAAGACCTAAAATAGACACCTAACATCAAAAACGTCATCAAAAAAGCACAACAAAGAATGTTCTTTCTGCGCCAACTCAGAAAGCTCAAACTGCCCAAGGAGCTGCTGATCCAGTTCTACAGAGGAATTATTGAGTCTGTCATCTGCACCTCTATAACTGTCTGGTTTAGTTCTGCAACCCAACAGGACAGACACAGACTTCAGAGAGTAATTAGGACTGCAGAAAAAACAATTACTATCAACCTGCCTTCAATTGAGGACCTGTATACTGCACAAGTCAAAAAGAGGGCTGTGAAAATATTTACAGACCCCTCACATCCTGGACATAAACTAATTCAACTCCTACCCTCCAAACGACTCTTATAGAACACTGCACACCAGAACAACTAGACACAAGGACAGTTTTTCCCCCGAATGCCATCACTCTGCTAAACAAATAATTCCCTCAACACTGTCAAACTATTTACTAAGTCTGCATGACTATTACTATTAATCCTCCCATCCTTCCTTTCACCCATCTCCTCCCACTTATGACTGTATGACTGTAACCTTGTTGCTTGTATCCTAATGATTTTTATTGACTGTTTCCTAGTATGATTTGATTGCTTATTGTACCCTATGACTATTATTAAGTGTTGTACTTTATGATTCTTGACTCTTGATGAATGTATCTTTTCTTTTATGCACACTGGGAGCATTTGCACCAAGACAAATTCCTTGTGTGTCCAATCACACTTAGCCAATAAAGTATTCTATTCTATTCTATTCTATTCTATTCTATTCTATTCTATTCTATTCTATTCTATTCTATTCTATTCTATTCTATTCTATTCTATTCTATTCTATTCTATTCTACTCTACTCTACTCTAAGAGATGGGAAGGCTGAGCCCAAGGGAGGGCTCAAATGTGTCATCAGTCTCGAGTCTCTTCATGCTCACCAGAGATCTAAGTACAGCCCACTTTGAATTCCTTTGACTCTTATATACCGCCAGTGTGCTTTGTCTGTTAATAGTTCAGATTCTTGTTGAGAGCTTTAGATTGCAATAAATCTCCATACTCATGACAAACTACTCCTAAAACTAAAATCCTACGGTATTTCTGGACAACTGCACAACTGGATAGAAGCATTCCTGTCAAACAGATAACAAATGGTCAAAATTGGGAGTGTCCTATCAAATTCTGTACCTGTCAATAGTGGTGTCCCCCAAGGCAGTGTTCTAAGACCAAGTCTCTTCATACTCTACATAAATGACCTCTGTGATCATATTAAGAGCAACTGCGTTCTCTTTGCTGATGATGTAAAGCTGTTCAATACCACAGACAAGACTGCTACCCTTCAAAAAGATCTTGACTATGTATCAGAATGGTCAAACAAATGGCAACTTCAAATCTCAACAAATAAATGCTCTGTCTTACATATTGGCAAAAAAAATCAGAAAATAAAATACAAGCTGAATAGTCAAGACCATGTTGATGATCCAAGCTCTGTAAAGGACCTTGGAATACTCATCTCTAATGATCTAAGTGCTAGAGCCCACTGTAACTACATAGCCAAAAAGGCATTAAGAGTTGTTAACCTAATCCTAGGTAGCTTTTTCTCTGGTAATATCACATTACTAACTAGAGCATACAAAACATTTGCTAGACCAATACTCAAATACAGTTCATCAGTCTGGAACCCACATTACGTATCTGATATTAGCACAGTTGAGAAAGTCCAGAAATATTTCACAAGAAGAGTTCTCCACTCCTCTACTCATTGTAGAATACCTTATGCCACCAGACTTGAAATTCTAGACCTAGAAAACCTTGAATTACTCCATCTTCGGTCTGATCTAAGTATCGTATATAAAATCTTACATTGCAATGTCCTACCTGTCAATGAATACTTCAGCTTCAACCATAACAACACAAGAGCAAACAATAGATACAAACTCAAGGTTAACCGCACCAAACTTGATTGCAGGAAATACGACATCAGCAACAGAGTGGTCAATGTCTGGAATACTCTACCTGACTCTGTGGTTTCTCCCCCAAACCCCAAAAACTTTAACCTTAGACTTTCTACTATTGACCTTACCCCTTTCTTAAGAGGTCTGTAGGGGGCGTGCATAAGCGCACCAACGTGCCTACCATCCCTGTCCTATTGTTTCTTTTATTTTTTTATATGTATCCATTTCATGTATTCATAACTATGTATATACTTATACCTATTATCTTGTAAGTGATTGACAAATCAAAATAAATTAAATAAATAAATAAATTAAATAAATAAATAAATAAATAAATAAATAAATAAAATCCAGGTGGATTCCACCATGATAGTATTTCAAAAACTTCACCTTTCTCCCAGATTTTAGGCTAGGTTGGTTGGAGCCTTGGTAGAGTATGTGTATGTTGCTGTTGGCTATCTTCATGACCTACACCAGGGCTGTCAAGCTTGTGTCATCCTGGCATCATCATTTGACATACCGTGACTTTTCTCCCTTCACTAAACTGGGCATGGGCGTGGTCAGTGCATGACGCATCTGGCCTGGGCCCACAAGTTTGGCAGCTCTGACCTACATCATGAAGAACAGTTGCAGGATTTGGGGTTGGCTAGTCTAGAGAAAAGAAGGACCAGGGGGGACATGATAGCAGTCTTCCAGTATTTGAGAGGCTGCCATTAAGAGGAGGGGGGGGGGTCAACGTATTTCCTAAAGCACCAGAAGGCAAGGCAAGAAACAATGGATCGAAACTAATCAAGGAGAGAACCAAGTTTCTCCTGGAATTAAGGAGAAACTTCCTAACAGTAAGAACAATTGGACAGTCACTTTAGGGTCTCCTTCTTGAGCAAGGAGTTGGACTAGAACACCTCAAACATGTCTTCCAACACTATTCTGTTTGATTGATTGATCTTGTTCATTGTTTATTTTATCTGAATTACATATTGCTGTTAATTATTTTGCTGTCAGCTACCGAGAGTTGATTGGTGTTGGGTGGTGTCCAAGTCAAATAAAATAAAATAAATAGACTATCTCTAGTGTCAAGGTAAATATTCCTGTATTGAGAGTTCTATTATTGCTATGAATAAGTATCTGCAAGACAGTTTTTTATATGATTCTGCCATCAATAACATCATTATTAAATAATTGACAGGCCAGAACATATAAACTGGCAGCTGGTGGAAATCAGAAAGCATGAATTGATGAATATTATCCCTTCTGATGGTTGTTCACTTTTTAAAGACTTTTATTTTTAAAGAATAAAAATCTATTTTATTTCCTTGTGAATAATTATAATGTAGCACTATTAGTCATTGGTTGCTCTCATAGGCAACTTAGCAATTTCTGTTCTTTCTGTCTTTTCCAATGCTTCAGAGGTGCAATTATCGATGACAAATATTGTTTTCTAAAACAGGAATGTTAATGTGCTGCATAGAGAATCATGCAGAAACTGCTTGTGTGTCATATGAAGGGTATACTGATATTTTCGTATTATTTAAATATATTTTGGCTGTGTAGATCCTTAAATTGTCTGAAATGCTTGAATTTCTTATTCTGCATTCCTTGTTCTCTGGTACAGAACAATAAAGACTGTCGGCACCATAAGTAGACAATCTTGTTGACTTTAGGGTTACTCTCATTTAATAAGGAGAGTATTATTAGAGACCAAATATTTTCAGACTTTTTGGTACATTGGGTTGGCTAACAGGCTCATGTTATTCCCTATTTTAGCTAATTAGCGTCACACAACCCACACTCCAAGGATTATAGAATATGAGTTAAAAGAAAACATATAGGTCAACTAATCTACCCCATAATAAATGAAAGAATTCATGAAATTATTCCCAGTAGGTGGCTAGACATCCCTTGTGTGAAAACATCTAGAAAAAGAGAATCTGCCACACTAGACAAATTATTCTAATACAGTTTTAATCTAAGGAAGTATCAGGAAATACTTTCTAGTATTCAACCTGGATGTTCTTAAAAATAATGTCAAAAAATCAACTTGTTAAAGCTTGTTCAGCTCTCAGTTTTATCAAACAGATCAATACCCTCTTGCATATGTCAGGCTTTTAGATATTTATACAGCATTCTCATATATCACTTATTGATTTTCCTGTTAGTAGCACAGTGGCTCTCATGGTTAGGATGCTGGGATGGAGGTTAGCAAGCCACATTCAAGACCTGAGTGCTTATGTGGGATAAGGTTGAGCTCCTGTCCTTTGCTCCAGCTCCTACCAAGGACATAAAAGGAGCCTTCCAACTAGGCATTCCCCCAACAATGGTGATGTCACCAACTAATCCTTTCAACCAAGAAGTACCTCGGTGCTTCTGATATGAGTGCTATGCTGTCTTACTTTTGGAAGCCAAAGATATCTAATTCTTTTAACCATTCTTTATTGTACTAGATATCCTGATTCTGGTAACTCTCATAAGTTATTCAGAGTTTAGTGTCCAAATTGAACAAAGTGCTACGTCTCATGATCTGGATGAAATATAGAAGCCGATATATGTAATATAATTGCATCCCAATGTTACTCTAGCTTTCCAAAGCATTGCATACATTATTTGCTCATATAGTAGTGAGTAGAAGCACTATTTATCATTTGCATTGCTACAAATCCATAGATCCCAAGTCCTATATCACATTTGATTTTCCTACCCATCCATAGATCTGTGTACTAGCCATAAAGATCAGAACTGTGCAGCTTTGGCATTCCCTGGGACAGAATATGAAAATGAAAGTAGGTCTTTGAAAAAGCTAGATAGAAAGAGTATTTACACTCAAAAGTTGGTATTATTAGAGGGCTGCTGAGATTACCATAAACAGCAAGAAAATAAAGACATGGGTTGCCAAACAAATCCACATAGAGTTCCAACTTGATGTTGTGGTTAGCCGGCAGCAGGTGCAAACGGCTGAGGACAGCGAGGACTCAGGTGAGGGGCCAGGACCATTAGGCAGTGGACAGCTGCCTTCAGAGTTTGTGGGGACTGGCAGCAGCGATGAGGAGGTTCCCGGGGAGCCTGTGCCAAGTGTGCATGCTCACAGGATTGCTCGTAGGAAAGAGCAGCTGCAGCAGCACGGGTGACTCGGGAGTAAGGCTGCAAGGTAATGGTCCCTCCTTCAAGAAGATAAAAGCCAGCTGTGAATCGGACGTTCTTTGAAGGAAGCAAAGATGTTTTGAAACTCAGCCTCGTGGACATTACAGTATCTTAAGTTGGTATTTGAAGACTTTTGTGTTGTGAAATATTTCTTATCTGTGATTCTTGACAGTCTCATACAGTTTTGGCAAGGTTTGTGTTTATCAAAGTCAATGAGTTTGCAGCAGCCTTTTAACCAGAGATTTGTAAGACTCTTTAAAAGGTTTCTGTTCCCTTTGGTTATGTTTGTCTTGTTGGAAAAGGGTCAGAACACTTTAGGAACAAATGACCAAGCTCAAATTGTCCTATTGGGACACTTTGGACAAACCACTTTGGGGTGCTGTTTCAACCAGTTGAAAAGGTCCTGCTACCAACTAGTCCACATTTATCCATCTTATGTGTAAAGATTCCATGAGAAACCTGTCAAGCACATTACTGGGATTGTGATGCAGCTGTATTATACTTTGCTATGTCGAAGTAGTAGATAAAGTAGTTTCTGACAAACTTATTCTTGACAAACATATTCTGACCTTTGATAATGGGAACGAACCTGAGGAGGTTGAGATCCACAAAAGAAAGGGGAGGGCAGGTCAAAGAGTATCCACTGGGGAGCTAATAACATTTGGGACTTTCTGGGAACCATGAATGGGCACCTAAGGTTTAGATTTTTGACCGGTGTTATATATTGCCAAAGGAAAGGTATCTGCTGCCCAAGTGCAAATACAGAACAAATACATCCATTTTTATATTATGTCCTCATGATGAGAGATAAATATATGCATTCATAAAATGCCCCCACAGCTTATTCTTACTGTGCAAGGTCAGTCAGTACTTCTACATTACCTGCATACAGATATTCCTTCTTTTTTGATAAAGTATCATTCTCTCTACCTGCTTGAATTCTTATTTGCAACAGAGGAAGGAGCTCCATATTGCCTTCTCAACTTCATCCTCCCCTCTCTTCTATTTTCTACAAAGTCAGAAAGCCTGCAGCAGTGGAAGAGGAGGAAAAGGTGACATTGACAAGGCAGCACAGACCATTTTCTTTTGCTACAAAGAAGAATGCAAACACAACAGAAGATTCCAGAGGTGTTTTATTTTGCCATCTTCGCCACTTACTAGTCCCAAGCCTGGTGTGGGTTATTGGGCAAATTGGCCATAGTTTTCTCTTTCCATTTCCAAAATAAATTTTTGACCACCAAAATTCAGATGGCCATAAAAACATAGAGCTAGAGGTTGGATTATAGTAAATGATCCTACAGCAAATCTACTGAAACCCAGCAGATCACTGTCCACCAATGACTCCTTTCTGTGTGACCTAAGCATCTATAAGTGATTCCACCTCCCCCACCCCCCATTTTTCCAAAGAAAATCCTTACTTTCAGGCTACAACATCTTGGTTGGCTTTGCCATTGTGAGAATACCGTATGTACTTGCAAAGGTAAGTTTTTAAAAAATTGAGCTTGGGCAAGAAAGATTTATGGATGAGCCCTTACTTGTTTTGGTGTTAACCATAGTGTTTCTACCAACAGAAGCTAATATATCTAGCTCAGGGTTGTATTATGGAGTCCCTGGTACTCTCTGAGTGTGGTTGCTTCCTTGCAGGCTTTCCATTACTCATCTATGTATCATCATCAGTAATAGCGAATGTAGATTTTTTTCCTATAAGCAGGCAACATGACCTGGCAGTTTTCCTATGGGTACAATTTGATGCATTTCAATGACCATTTGGTCAGTATTTCAGCTCTTGCTTCCGAGCAGCTGTTCACAATGAATAAAGCTAGATACTCACTCTTTTTAACTAGATTTATTGAAAGGGAAAGATTATAGGAATGTTGGCAAGTGAACATGCTTATTTTAGCATCCCATTCATTGCTAAGTTATTAAAAGAAGAATCACTTGATTCTTTGCTAATTGCCCACAGATGCTATGGGAGGTAGCTAGTCATTTTCCCGATAATGTATGGATGTTATAACTTTCCAATATCTTTGACACACACCTATCCAACTTCCCTGAAATGCAATTAGCTTGTTTCAGTCAGATAGCCTCTAGAAGTGGAATTATTCCAGAACCTATTGGGCATATTCAAGCGCTGTGGTTTTGCTATCTTCTAGTCCCTGGCTACTGTTTTAAAGGGCCATTCTGCATTGATCAAAAGAAGAATCTGGTTGTTTCAAAACAAGGCAGACAGTTGTTCCTGCCAAGATTCTGACCTAGATTGCTTTGAATAGCAACTCCCCACAGGGATAAGCAGGGAACAAGGAAACAGAATAAGAACCTGCTTTTTAACAAAACAATTCTCCATATATCAGTTAGAACAGAACATAATAACAGAGTTGGAAATCTTCTAGTCCAGAGGTGTGAAACTGGATTTCTTAGAGGACCAGATCAGCATTGTAGATCTCCTCTGTTGGCCAGTGTGGGGTGCAGCACACTGCGGGCCAAAACAGGGCATGGGGGATCCTTGTGCGCAGCTTGTTTTCACCTTCCATGCAGCACTCTGCCGGCTGAAAATGGGTCACATGGCCCTTTTTTGGCCTGTTTTTGTCCCATTTTCCAGCCCATTTTGGCCCATTTTGTTTGCTTTTTTTTGCAACCATTTCCAGCCTTTTTTTTCCAGCCAATTTTTGGTCTGTTTTGGGCCTGTCTTTCAGCTTATTTTCAGCTCATTTTTTGAGACATTTCGGCCCGTTTTTCACCTCATTTTTCAGTCCAGTTTTTGGCCTGGTTTTGTCCGGCAGAATGCTGCAGGAGTTCATAAAGGGTGAAAATGAGGTTCACCCCCCTCTGCATATGGCCTATTTTAGCCACCTGAGGCACTGCAGGCCAGTCCCTTGATATTTCCAGGCAGGCCCACGGGCCTTGAGTTTGACACTCCTATTCTAGTCCAACTCCCTGCACAAGAAAGAGACCCTATACCATTCCAGACAAGTTGCTGTGCCGTTTCTTCTTAAAAGTCTTCAGTGATGAAGCACTCACAACTTCTGAAGTCAAGCGATTCCACTGGTTAATTGTTGTCACCGTTAGGAAATTTTTCTTTAATTCTAATTTGGTTCTCTCTTTTGTTAGTTTCCACCCATTGTTTCTTGCCTTGCCTTCTGCTGCTTTAGAAAATAGGTTGAGTCCCTCTTCTTGGTGGTAGCCCCTCAAATAATGGAACTCTGCTATCATGTCACTCCTAGTCCTTCTTTTTCCTAGACTAGACAAATCCAATTCTTTCAAACATTCTTCATAGGTTTTAGTCTCCAATCCCGTAATTCAATTAAATGAGTACAGTATATAGAGAGAAGAGAAGAAATAGTAAGTGCTGAGTTGCTGTATTTTGTCTCCTCCCTATTCAGCATAACAAAGAGGACTTCTGACAGCCCACTACTCAGCAGAACTGACCTGAGTAAACTTTCCATCCAAGTAATTCTTTGTTTTCCAAATTTTTTTCTTCTTGTCAAGTCCAGTCTTTTCCTCTATTTGCTATTTTTTTTCCCTGTGGGCATAATTCTGTACTTGTTTAGGGTTTTTTTTAAGGCTTTCAAAAGATTATTTCTGATCATTGATAAGGAAGGAGGAGAGGTTGTAAAAAATATCCTGGTTTCTTCACATCTTCATGTCCAGTCAGTTGTACTGGCTGCTATTTAACTTGAGTTTAGCATTCTTCTGAAATATCGCTAATCCATATCCAAAGCTTCATTATAAACTGGGCTCTCTCTGGAAAAAAAAATACTTGGAAAAAATAAAAGTAAGTTTTGATAAATGGATAAATTCATTAGCCTATCTTTCAAATCTTACTTATTCCCACCCTAGCCCTTGGTAAAGGTCTCAGTTAATTAATGAACCAAGTTGGTATCTTCTCACTTAGGTATGCAAGAGAGATGCAAATACAATAATAATAAGAGTTCTGCTTCAAGTACTTTCACCAGCCTTTTCTAGCTGAGCCAATTAAAATACAAACTGGAACTCAGCTAAGCTCTCTGACTAAATGTCAACAAAAGATAAGTCACCAAAATGCATAGTACACGAGCCTCTGAATTCCTACACTTCTATGTGATGTAAATAAACGTAAGTGATTTCCTCCCATCTGAGATTGAATATGTGAACCTCCACAGTCTGATATTAAAGTTATTCAACATCTCCACAAGATGTAACATATGCTGCCGTTAAAAAAAGAGCACAAAGCTGCAATTGTGACTAGCTGATTATTACGACATCTATTGATTCTTTAATGCTATTTGTTCATAACGATTTAAAAGCATTCCAAATACTTCCTACTACAGATAGCTGCCGGTTTCAGCAGGAGGCCAAAATATATCTTTTTGCCTTTAATGCTATAAAAAGGGGGCTTTTTCTCTTTAACAAAAAATAAACAAAGGAATGTCTCTTTCCTGCACAGCCAAGCCATATTATCTATGAAACTCCAGAAATCTCACTTCAAAAGATAGACGCCTTCTTGAACACTGGCAGTAATATGTCTAACAAGCCAAATATGCAAAAGAGGTTGTTAGAATTCTTGCTAAGACACCCTGATGTTTAGAGGAATTAAACTACTGTCCTGCTCCCATCAACTTTGATTCGTTTATATTGCAGCCTTCACAGGTTCATGGTGCTGTGTGAATTATTGCAACTGCTTTCTTTCAAATAATAAAGTTGGTTTATCAGGTAAACGCAGATACTATAATTCTAGATTCGGTAATTAGCGCATAAAATGGAATCATGCATATGTATGACTTTATCAGGTAATAACAGGTACTGAATATTTATCCCTCAAGCCACAATGAGAGCACATTATAAATTTATTACTCTTCCATATCTCCTCTCAAGTCAGCTTTTCTAGCATTTTTAAATGAACAAATCTCATATATCTCTAATAGACGATGATGGATATTTTGTATTAACTCAGGTTTGTCTAATCCCAAGTAATCATGGGGTTGGAACATCCTGCTGAAAATACATGTTATATAGTGGTATGCATGCATTCACCATATTTCAATTTTGTACCAAGAAATTAATAAGCAGAAATTAAATCTCCACACAAGCAGTTTTCTCCGTCACCATCTAGTGCAGCACTTTAGATAAACATCATAAATCCCTCCTTCAGAAAGATGATCTGTAAAATATCCCTCAAACTTAGTAGGGAATCTAATCAACCTAATCTCTGTAGGATTACTACTTACATTTTACAAAAAGCTAAAAGAGCCCTGTGTTGAGAATAAAGAGCAAATATGTAAAACTCCTAGAACCTAGATCCCTTATTTTCTAAATAGATGTAAATATTGATATATTCACATCTACACTTATGCCCTGATAATCTTAAATAAAATAGCTACATGCATGTATTTTTATTGCATAAAAGTTTTACACACTAAGTACAGAAGTTTATCTTTTGTTGCTCTTTACAGTGGAGGACAATTGTCTAGAAAGTAGAACTTTGAGTGAATACGAAGGATCATTTTGAGTGCCAGAACTCTTTAAATTATAGATTCAGAACCTAACACTGAAGCCTGAATTCAAGTCCGTCCACCTCCAAAGTAAATTCTGACAGTTGTGGATGTAAAACCAAAGACCTTCCAGAAGTCTCTATTGAATTGTAACTTTTAATGCATCAGAAGGAAAACAGTATAGAATGTATTTTACCAAAACAGTTGTATTTTACATGTAAATTAAGTTAAATTTGAAGTTATAAGAAACATTGTCATTGCCCTAACTTTTCTTTGCCTTGCCTACAGTAACTTTTGGAATGTGGCCTAAGAAAACTACTCAAGTCACAAGTTCATCCTCCGACATAAAAAAATGTTTTGTTCCCCTGTTCAAAATTCTAAGACAATCCAGAAGACTTTCAAGGTGAAAAAAGCCAATTTCTTCCAGTAGAAATTATCTTCCATGAATTCCCATTTTAGGATGGACTTAATTCAGAACAGGAAAGTATACTATCCAGCATATAATTATTTTTTTATATGACAGGTAGCAAATAATATAATTTTTTTTCTGGATGACAGGTAACAAAAGTATTATTTATGTATGAAGTGTTAATATTCTTATTTTCTGAATCTGAGAAAATTGTCCACCTACAGTAAGACTTCCATATCTTAAGAAAAATGAACACCACTACCTCAAGCAAATGTAGCACTATTATACCATTAACAAGTACTTGCTGATAAAACATAGAGCTTTATTCTGTAGATTGGAAGATGCAAGTGGTATTCTCACACTAGATTTATCTTCATTGTTAAGTTTGTTTGGCTTTGAATGGCTATAAGATTATTTATTTCATGAATAAAATATATTTTTTTACTTTTAATGAAACTTTTAAGTTTGTCATGACTTTTAAGTTTTCACTAAGTCGTCTACTAGATCTCAATCAATCCAAAATAAATTCATTTTTTGTGACAAGAACATATTAAGGGATTGATCCAGAATGCAAATGGATACAAAGCTCATGATAGTTATAGTAGAAAAATAAAATGATGCAGTGATTGCTGTATTATAAGGAATGTCTGAAATTATAAAGAATGAATAGATGAAAAGAAGCTTGATTTATTTGGTGCATAGTGCTGTTGATCTTTTGTAATCAATTGTCATAGAAGAGAATGTATATAGCAGACCTTATATATGACTGAACTTAACTGTTTTCTTGCCACATTACCAGTTTACATAAGTGTGAGAAGACTGGGGTTTGCTGCAGTTTATGTGTAGTAGTTTGACCTGCCACTCTTGATTGGCTGTGGCTTCCTTCTTGATGGTTCTTTAATTAGGAAATAGTTTCTTCCTTGATTGTTTATTTGGAATACTTTCTTGTAACACAATCAAAAGTCTAGGAAGGAACATATACTGTCCGATTGCCAACACACAGACAAACAATAACAACAAACCCAATTCTCCTTTCAACAATGTACAGGATCTCTTTGAATCAGGTTGTATCCAAACTTGAATAAAGGACTTTACAACACGAAATCCAGGCAAATGATTGCTTTGATGGAAAGATGGAAAGCACACAAACACACACACACACAGAGACAGAGACAGAGAGAGAGAGAGAGAGAGAGAGACAGACAGAGAGACACAGAGAGAGAGAGGCAGACAGAGAGAGACAGACAGAGAGAAACAGAGAGAAAGAGAGAGACAGAGAAAGAGAGAAAGAGACAGAGACAGACACAAAACCAAATGATATGTCTAAGACACATTATGCCCCTATGTGTACATTTGCCTACTGCTTATTATGTATTGTTCCTCAGAACTGAAGAAATTGTGAAACTCTGATCTAGATTTTTTTTTTAATGGCTGGTTTTCTATGAGGTCTTCTAGCAGAAATTTAAATGATGGACAGGCTTAAATTCTAACTCAGCTTTGCACACAAGGTACCATCAAATTTCAAATGGAGGTTTTCATCTTCCAACTAGAAATCATACAGATTATATCTTGAAATAGCTCCTGGTAATGGCAAATGTGAAGCTCAATCATTGCACAGCGCTGTATATTCAGCAGCCTAGGAGATCAAGAGACTTGAAAGATGGATTCATGGTCTGTTGCACTCCTGCCACATAAATCCACTGAAGGCCGTATGAAGGTCTTAGAAATAGTTTGCAGTCAATGTTGGATGGTATTGAAAAATGAATTAAATTGAATGGTAATATTTCTATTTTATTAATAATAAATTTCTTACAGGGCACTATCAGATATATTTCTTTCATACCTCCTTAAGGAACTGACAATCAAAAAATTATGGATGTCAATGTTATTTAATTTTATGAGATATTATATATTCTTCAGGAGGGGTAGGGTAGGATAGGGTAGGATAATAGAATAGGACAGGACAGGACAGAACAGAACAGAATATTTGGCCTAGTGTGATTAGACACACAAGGAACAAAATGTATTCAATGAATAATTCAGATAGAAAAAGTTAAAAATAATAAACAAGTCTAATTTATTAGTATGAATTACTTTTTAGTCTGGTAAATGTTACATTGTGCCCAAGAATCACAATTTAAAATTTAGGAATAATCCATAAAACTAAACGATATACAAAAAAAATTTCAGCATGGACTCATTTATGGAGTATATTGCAATGTGTATATTAATTGGACAATAACTACCTTAAGTATTTATTTGTTTTTCCTATGTGATTTTTTAAAAAAGTTCATGATTTCAGGACCTGAAATATTACCTAGATTTATTGTGAATGAAATAGCCTTGAATTTGGAAGGACTAATTAGATTTATTTCTAGTCATTTTAAGAATAGCTCATTCATGACTATAATCTCCAAATATTTAACATATTTTATGCGGCACATATCCTTCCATTCATTGCATGCAAGAAGTTTCCAACCACAATTTCCAACTGCAATCAAAAACAGCTCACAGTGTGTGTGTGTGTGTGTGTGTGTGTGTGTGTGTGTGTGTTATGCCCCTGTCGGAGTCTGAATCCGAGGAGGAAGATGAACAGCCATTAAGGAGTGGGAGTGTGGCTCTGTTGGCTGTGGAGGAAGCTGGGGAAGGGCAAAGTCTGGCTGGGCAGAGCAGGGAAGCGGTAGAACAAGGGAGAGGGGGTTCAGAGGAAGACCCAGGCCCACCCCCTCTTCATCCTAGGGCACAGAGGGAAGAACGGAGAAGAGAGCAATGTGGGTTGCATGGATTACAAGGGAGGAAAGGGCCCTGATTTCCTTCACAAGGCACACCTGGGGAGGGGGTTTAAAGGAGAAACAGTTGGGAGAGGGGTTTGTTGGGAACAAACATTGAATTTATCTAATGTTGGCTGCTGTTATCTGAGTTCTTGGCATCCGTCCAACTGGTTTGATTCACTGCCATCTTACTTCACTTCAGGAGCTCCTTATTTTGGCTTGTTGGATTTATAGTTTAAAGTTTTCTGTTTATACCATTTTGGACTGGAATATTTACAGCCAGGGATGGGATCCAACCGGTATAACTAGCGGTTCTGTTGCTCTGCGTCATGTGTGCACGCGTGAGTCACGCGAGTGCAATTTACAACCTGCTGAGCTGCCTGGATAGCTGTATGCGGGTGTGCAGTGGTTGGAAAAGCCCTTTTCCCCTGATTTTTCAACCGCAGCTATGCCACACAAAGCAGCTGAGGTTGAAAAAGCAGGAAATAAAGGACAGGTAAGAGCCCGGGCAGGCGGGTGGGCCAAAACAGCAGCAGACATAGGACCGGTTCTATGTCTGCTGCTCTTCAGAGATAGTGGTTCTACAGAGGTGGACAGAACCGGTAGAATCCCATCCCTGTCTGCAGACAAAGGCGGTTGCAGGTTCCTGGAGTTTTTCTCCAGACCGGAAGGTAACCGGGTCATTGGGGGCAAAGTTGGAGCTAATAAAGGGACCTCTACTTATTATCTGCCTATTCGCCACGCCCTGGGTCATCACAGTATGTGTACACATAATATAATAATATAATATAATATAATATAATATAATATAATATAATATAATATAATATAATATAATATAATATAATATAATATAATATAATATAATATAATATAATAAATATAATATAATATAATATAATATAATATAATATAATATTATATTATATTATATTATATTATATTATATATATATATATATATAATAATATATAATAATATATACAATACAATATAAAATAATATAAAATTGAAGGTTATAAATGACATCTTAATTTAATGGTGTCCTAGTGAACATTCTTGTTGTCCTACCACATTGAGATATTATAGCAGGACTTGTGGCAGTGGTTGACAGGATGGGTCTAAGCACAAGAAACATTTAATAGATGAGAAATAACAGGCAAATAGGAAATGACTAACTTATTGTGAGATATCATAATTTTGTGAGGTTAATCAAAATAAAGTCAATTGGTGCAAGAGGTGTATAGGTGCCAATGGTTTTCCTACTTATAGTTATTAGAAAATGTTAAAGTAGGTTATGAAAAATCCTAACAGTGAGAACAATTAACCAGGCTTGCCTTCAGAAATTCTAGGAGCTCCTCCACTGGAGGCTTTTAAAAAGAGACTGGACACCCCCTTATCTAGAATGGTATGAGGTATAACCCATGTGGATTTTTTGCATTAAAAAGGATGAACTTATAATTTATGGTTTTTATGATTTGACAGGATAGATTACAGGAAAAAAGAGAGTTATAATGTAACTTTGGAGAAAGAAGTAGATTTATAATTGTATTTATAATTTCTGTGAAGAAGTTCAAAAGAGACTTTGTTCTATCTTTTTTCTTCCTTCTCTATTTTTGTGGACAACCATTTAAATCTGAGTCAGCAGTGTGCAGCAGTTGCTAAAAAAGCCAACACGGTTCTAGGCTGCATTAACAGAGGGACAGAATCAAAATCACGTGAAGTATTAATACCACTTTATAATGCTCTGGTAAGGCCACACTGGGAATACTGCATTCAGTTTTGGTCACCACAATGTAAAAAAGATGTTGATACTTTAGAAAGAGTGCAGAAAAGAGCAACAAAGGTGATTAGGGGACTGGAGGCTAAAATATATGAAGAACAGTTGCAGGAACTGGGTATGTCTAATCTAATAAAAAGAAGGACTAGGGGTAATATGATAGCAGTGTTCCAATATCTCAGGGGTTGCCACAAAGAAGAGGCAGTCAAGCCATTTTCTAAAGCACCTGAGGGCAGGACAAGAAGCAACAGGTGGAAAGTAATCAAGGAGAGAAGCAACTTAGAACTAAGGAGACATTTCCTGACAGTTAGAACAATTAATCAGTGGAACAACTTGCCTCCAGAAGTTGTGAATGCTCCAACACTGGAAGTTTTTAAAAAGATGTTGGATAACCATTTGTCTGAAGTGGTGTAGGGTTTCCTGCCTAAGAAGGGGGTTGGACTAGAAGACCTCCAAGGTCCCTTCCAACTCTGTTATTCTATTCTATTTTCTTTTACTTACTTTCTTGCACTTTTTAATTTTCTCTTTGTTTTTTATTCCTTACTTTACCTTAGTTTCTATTCGTTCTATTCTTGCTTTTATATATTTTAATAAAATTATATATAAAAGCCATAATTTTTATCCAGTGAAACTGATTCAGAACTCTAAGTAATAGAACTAATAGAATACCATGTGGAATTACCTACAACTCATTTGAATTCATTATTATCCATCCATTTTTCCCACCATTTTTCTATACATTTTTCCCACCATTATTAAAAGCTTATGGAAACCATTCCTTTTTGTAATTCCCATTACAATTTACACCAGCTTTCCAGATCTGCTGAGCTACAATTCTCAGTATCTCCAATCAGTATGATCACTGACCATTTATAACTAGGAATTCTAAGAGTTGTGGAACACCGGGTTGAAAAAGATTTCCATATGCAATATATCTATGAATTTCCTTTTTAAAAGGCTTCTTACTCAATGTGAATTATTTTCATTTTAAAGATCTGATATTAGATAGCCTCCAAATGCTTGTCCAGACTTCAGAGAAAATGTCTAGATGTAGTAGCTTATGAAGTGAGTACTTGATAAATATAGCAATTAGCAATATAACTATGGGCTAGTAAATACATGGCATTTCAACTACTTTAGCTGCCTACACACCACTAACCTTTAAATTACAAGCAATAGGCATGTCATCTGTCGACCAATGTGGGTGATAACAACAAAGCAAACTATATGCCTTTGGCAATTCTACTGGGGTAAAATTGCCTTTTAATAGGTACTCTAATCAGTATATTTAGAAGTATTACCATTTTATAAAAAATAGCATCAAAGTTTTTTCTTTATTTTAGAAGTTCTTGTTTCTTTAAAAAAAAAACTTATAAAGCAGCTAAACAAAATCCAAAATATGAACCTTTAAGATATAAGAATTGTAACATTAATTACTTCCAGGGTGATTTCAATCAATAGTACATTACAAAATCTTCAGACTACACAACCCACCAATTTTTAATTTTATCTGGAAGCCTGATAGAACAGAGTCTAGAACAGGGGTGTCAAATTCAGGGGGTGTCAAATTAGAACAGGGGTGTCATTTCATTGAGGGACACATCGGAGTTGTGTTTGACCTCATGGGCTTGGGATGGGCATGGCCAGCATAGGCATGGCCAGCTCAATGTCACTCATGTCAGGGGTCACCCAAGCGTTCTTGCAGCAAAAATGGGTTTGTGAGCTCAATTTGTGGCTGCAATGGCCTCCTGCAACCCTCTGCCAGTGAAAAAGAAGCTTGGGACAGCAGCAAGACTGGGAGGGCAACTTCAATGTTTCCAGAGTGACCCTGTGGGCCAGAGTTAAGCACCTCATGGGCTGGATCTGGCCCTCAGGTCTTGAGTTTGATAGCCCGGACTAGGATGTACCTACATAGCACTGAAGAGGTTTCCGTCAGAATACCAGTGCCAACAAAATTCAAGCAACCGGACGTGCCAGTGGCCTTTTCCAAATTTTTTCCAAGATGAGTACTTAACTAGATAGCGTTCCCTTCCTGATCAACAATGGTAGAGAGAGGTATAAATCACTCCAGAACTATCCTTGGGAGGCTGGAAGGAAGCGCACATTAAAACAGCATCATGCTTTTACAGTGCAAATGCTGCCCCTTTCGGAATGTGCATTATGACTCTGCATGTACACCCAAAAAGAGTGTTGCTTATGTCTTGAGCGTATGACACTTCTTTTCTTATTTTGACAAACGCCTTTAATCTCCGTGATGCTTCTGAATCTTCCCAACTTTCTCACAGACAGACACAGAGGGCTTTCAAAATGGGAAGAAATACATTGACTTGGAACAAGTGAGGGGGGCGCTTGTCTTATTTAAATCTTTGTGCAGAAAATAGATCATTAATGAATCAAGTGATCGAGAGGAAATTTAATGTCCCTTAAGGATGGCAGCCTTGATTTGATCAAAATTGTGCCTCACGTACTTAAATCACTCTCCAAATTTAGATGGGAAGTTATCTGTATTTAACAGATCATCTTGTGTGTCTTTTCCTTGTCAAACCAGATAGGAAATTACTTTTCTACTTTATCCTTTGCATTTTACCTATTCTCCTGTTTTTTCTGTATCATCTAATTGGAATTAGTGATCACTGGAGTGGATAATCTTGTCATTTGGGAGTCCTTGACACCGAGATTGACTCTGAGTAACAACGGTGTAGCTTAATTTTTAGGGACATGATCAGGAAATTTTCAAGGATGATTTTTCTTCTTCTTATCACTCTGTCTTTCTTTTATAACACAATATTGCAACAAGTAGTTGTCAAGAAATATACATTAAAAAAATCTAATGAGTTCTTATCTTTGTGCATTGATCTGTAGAAGGTCAACACTCATCATCTTAGAAGAATGAAATATTTTGAGGAATATTTTTAAAAAGTAGAATATTATATTTCCCTAAATGAGAAATGGAGAAACATGTTTTTTTAGAGGCAGGAAGCAGACCCAATCTTTCTTAATAGCCTCAGCAGCTATTTTGTGCCTATTAAGAATGATTGGGTCAGCCTATTCAGAAACCAGCCCCCAAGCAGAAACTGAGGAGGCCACCTTTTAGAAATGCAGATTTGGTCATCCATTCAAGACAGGATATTCTGAAACAAAGCCAGAACACTAGTATCAGAGCAGTCCAAATTTCAACCAAACTTAGCTCAGACAAGCACCTAGGATTTGCATTTCCTCTTTTGCCTATAGAGCCAGCTATGACCCCTACATAACTCCTACATGACCCCATAGGAATCTGGCAATAGCCAATAGAATATTAGAGGATATGTTCTTGCACAGGAACAGGAAGCTCAAATACAAAACCCAAGAGAAAGTATAAAAACATCCGTTCTCAACTCCATTTTGGTCCACTGCCCAGAACCACAAACCCATGTGGCTCTGCTTCATCAATAAACCATCTTTCCAATCAGCCTCCATATTTCCAGTGTTCTTCTCCCAGCTTGGAACTGAACCAGATGGATATTTCTTCCCACAGATCCTTACAGTCTGTATTAATTTTCTCGAAAACTCTTGTCCTCGGTTTCAAATCTGTAGTAATTAGCAATGCATCTTATTCTGGAATGACATCCATGGATTCTTTTCCTTAGAGCTGGCACACACCAGTTGTCTTATCCGTAGCTGCTAAGGCTGATGCAATGGTTTGAAAGCCTTCAGAAATCTCAGTTAAAGTACATTGAACAAGGCTTAAGCTAACTTTGGTTTGATCCTAGCAGCAAGGCATTTTTATTCAGAATGAAATCATTCCTTCTCCAGTTCTTCATCTTAGTTGCCATGCTTCTTTAGTTTAGGGACAGGTGAAGAAACCAGTGATATTTTCAGCATATCTTTCTGAGAGGATTGATCCCATTTAACTTCCAATTAAAGTTAAGAACAAGTTATTGTTTAACTAGAACTGTCTTGTGTTATTGATGATCTCAGTTTAAAAACACAAAACAACCAAGTAAGCAAAAGAGTTTTCAGATATATTTTTCATAGTTGGAGAACCAGAGGTTTTTATAGTGGTGATGGTGATTGTTCTGGCAGAAATGTTTCTAGATCTGTCAGTTCTTGAGCTGAATTTTTAAAAAAATCTTAACAAAGAGTCCTCAACTTGAACACTGCTATCAACAAGGATTAGAGAGGCAAGGCCTTTAAAAGGGAGATGAGAATATTTTGAAAACACTCTGGTCCGGAAGCATCTGCTTAATTTTCCATCTTGCAGACATAATGGTGGAAGTGGTTCTGAATTAAAGTTTGGTTTCATCAAAGCAGAAATGTTCAAACCTAAATTTATATTGACTGTTTCCTAGTATGATTGATTGCTTATTATACCCTATGACTATCATTAAGTGTCGTACCTTATGATTCTCGACTCCTGATGTATGTATCTTTTCTTTTATGTATACTGAGAGTATTTACACCAAGACAAATTCCTTGTGTGTCCAATCACACTTGGCCAATAAAGAAGTCTATTCTATTCTATTCTATTCTATTCTATTCTATTCTATTCTATTCTATTCTATTCTATTCTATTCTATTCTAATTCTTATTCTATTCCCTATTCTATTCTATTCTATTCTATTCTATTCTATTCTATTCTATTCTATTCTATTCTATTCTATTCTATTCTATTCTATTCTAAAGCATCCCATTGTATACTAAGGAATTGTACGGGAAGCAGGAGGGGGAAGGGAATAGACCAAACAAAATAACTAGATTTATACATCAGACTAAGATGTAATGGTACTTGCTTGTTACGGATTTAGTGTGTTATGTGATTCAGCCAGTAATGCCTGTCTTGATGTGTGTACATAGGTATTCTATTTAAGTGAACTAATAGTGTCAAGTAAACAGATAATGGCAGTCTAGTCATGTAATAGTAATATCACTTAGACTTATATACCACTTTACAGTGCTTTACATTCCTCTCTAAGCTGTTTAAAGAGTCAGCATATTGCCCTCAACAATTTACCAATCTCAGAAGGATGGAAGGCTGATTCAACCTTGAGCCTGGTGAGATTTGAACTGCTAAATTGCAGGTAGCCAGCAGTCAGCAGCAGTAGCCTGCAGTACTGTACTCTAACCACTGTGCCACTGTGGTAATACAGTATTATTAAGAATGGATCTTTTTTGGAGGAGATGGTTAAAATGCAAACACGCAGGCCTAATTTTAGTCTTTAGTCTTTGGGAGAAAAATATTCAAAATTATATCATCAATTGGAGGCAGGGGATATGCTGCCAAATTTCTATACTGTAGAAAATAGGTACTGCAATAAATGTGCTTAAGTTGTAATTCTGCATGTTTTTATTTTTATTATTGGTGAGTGAATTTGGCTAAATTCAAAGGGCTTCAAATAGACCCACATAATTTTAGAACTGCGTTGTAAATGCTATTTAAATCAAGCTTATTGTTGCATATAATATTTTTAAAAATTAAGCAAACAGAAAAAAGGGGGGGAAAAGCACTCAGCTCTTTAGACTCCACTGGAATTGCAGGAAAACACTAGAAAGGAATACACACACACACACACACGCACACATATACACACACACACCAGAATGTCAATTTGAATAGTCTTTTATCTAATCATTTATGAATAGTAATGGGCCTAAAACTTATTTTCTTATTCTTTTATACAGCAAGAAATGTAGATTTGGCATTTAATGTCACTAGCAAAATCTTTCTGTTATGGATGAATCTTGGTTTAATTTATAATTTAACTAAGTTCAAGCAAGCAATTTCATAAAAATATTCTGTGAGACTAAACACTGTAGAATTCCTCCTCATCACTTAAGAGAGGCAAAGAAGTGTTTATCTATGATTTACTGTAGCTATCCAGCAGATGTATTATCATAGCTTTTTTTCAAGAACAAATTCTATTATAGCAAAACTAAAATATTCATATATTAAAGCTATTAATAGTTAAATGCTATATTATTTATTATTATTCTAAGCATTGTAGTGACACGCTTCTGTTCATTCTATACTAAGTTCATTAAAATCAATCCAAACTTCCTTCAGTAAATCTTCTCCATGGCTGAGATTAATTTCTCCATTATTTGCAGCAGTTTTTCAAGAATAGATTCTATCTAAAGTACTTTACTATAATCTGTAATGTTTAAAAATATTTATTATATAGTAAAGGATGAAGCACTGTTTCTTTTTTCTTTTGCACATGGAATCATATATCATTGAATCACGTTCTGTCTCACCTGTATCCACAGGTGAGAATCCAAAGTTCCAAAGTTCAAATATTCAAGCAAACAAAACCAGACCCAAAAGAGTTAACTGCTTCTGTTTTCACAGTCCTTGGCAGTCTTCCTGGAATCTGTCTGGCAAGTCTGAACTGTCCATAAATCATGATGCCGCAGCCAAAAGAGTCATATGCAATTCTTTCACACCAAAATACACTTTGCTCCAAGCAAAGATTGAGAGCCAGCATGCCTCCTTAAATCCCCTGGAGGGGCGTGTCAGTCTCTCTAATTAATCCCTGGCTTGACGTCTCCTTTCAGATTGTGATTGACGTTTCAATCTTCTTCTAGTCGTAGCATCAAGCCAACATCCGTCAGTCTCGTCCTCACTCGAAGCCTCTGGTTCATTCTGTGGATCAGCTGCTGACACATGAGGCATGAATGAAGTCGAAGGTTCTGGAGACGACCGTTTCTCCGACACTCCCTCATCCTCCTGGCTCACATCTGTGTCCTCTGATAAATCAGACTCCACATTCACAGCAGGCTCAACCCTTCCGTCTTCAGATGCATCAGATTCAAAAGTCCTAGCAGGGTCAATCCTTCCAGTCACAACAATTTATCCTACTTTTTCCTCATTAAAACCAGTTTCAAAGCAGCATTTGTGATTTGGCTTAGCTCTTGCAATAGTTTTTGTGGTATACGGCCTCTAGTACAGCCTGTTTGATAACATGCGACTGAAAAGCTATCTACAAACACAGCTAAACAGCCAATGTTCCATGAGTTTAAATGTTATAATAACTTCACAGAAAACAACATTGCTACAGAAGTCAGATGATGCTTAAAATTGAGATATCAGATTCATCAATATAAGGCTGGTATGTTCCATGTGTTTTAGTATGACAACTCCCCAGTGAGTACCTAAAGCTGAACAAATGAAATGTCATATTATGAGCAACTTATTTCATGCTACTTTATTTCACACACAGAACTACAGTATAATTATTACTTTTTCAGTACATATCTCAATCCATTTAGTATTTTAAGTGGACTGATTCATTGTCTATACTGTGGTTAGCAGTTCCTCTAAATCTCCAAAATTTGAAAAGGTTTGAAAAAAACATTTCTCTTTTTTTAGTGTTAATTTCAAGAATTCTCTGCTATTATAAGTAGCATTGTTATCCACCTATCTTCATGTGATGAAGCCCAAACTTTTATTAAGTACTTCAAGACAGAGATAATATGTGTATGTAAAGCCAAATATTTATTATAGCTATCCCTCTTGTGGAAATTTTAATTTCACTTGCCTTAAAGAAAAAAGAAGCAACAGTGTCATCTTTTCAAATATTACAAAATTAGGAAAATATACAGAATTTCATTTTATAATGCACTGAATTTCTGTTTGTACATTTTTCTTTTATTATTGATAGAAGATATTTTGTTTCATTTTAGGGAACATGTGTATAATTTTTGTACTGACTTGTGGTAAAAAAACTTCACCTTCTTTATTATAAATTTTACAAAGATTAATTTTCCAAAATGATTTTCATATTGCATATAAGCTTTACTAGCTAGCCCATATTCATATTGCTACTTCATCCCCTTATCATCAAGAAATTAAGAGCATATTCCATGCCATTTTGATAGTATTTTGTTTCCAATATAAATTCTCCCAAGAGATCTCACCAAGAGCCAGCAAGCACAGAAATCAATGCATTTTACTGTGGCTTTAAAACATTTCATTGGGACATCATTAATTCAAGTTTTTTTAAAAATAAAATGATTGCTCTCATTTTAAGAGTGCCTGAAATGTAAATAAAAAAGAACTTGCCAAGCTTTTATGGAAAGTTCAATCCATATTTCATATGCTGAACATTGTACAAATATCTACTTTCTAAAGTAGCATAGAATGAATATTTTCATTATAGTTGCTGTCCCATATTGCAAAGAGACATTAAAAATTAAAAATAAAGCCAAACAAGATAAAATGTTACAACTGAGGGTATATTCATCATCAGATAATAAATGTCTGCCTAATTTTACAGGCACTATAATAAAAACGTTCCAAGGTTGAATTTTGCAGAATGATGTTTCTTATATTTCTTATCTTTCCTAATTCAGTATTTTTCTTAGTTTACTTTATTGTCATTGCACCTCATACAATGAAATTAAATACCATCTTCAGTGTACATTATGACTATGAAAATAAACACAGACACACATCCACATATATATTGAATTGAAACCCCCTGATATTGCATTAATATTGCACTATACAGTAGAATTCAACAGAGTTGCTGCCCTGGGATAGAAGCTGTTTTTCAGCCTATTTGTCCTTGTTTTTATTATCCTGAACCGTCTGCCAGATGGTAATAGCTCAAAAAAAAAGGGTGCCCAGGATGAGATGGATCATTGAGAATGTTTTGACTCAATGACGTTAACCCTCTGGAGTACTGTCCTATCTGCCACTGTGCAATTGGCAAACCATACACAGGTGCAGTAAGTTAAGATACTCCATATGGTGCAGCACAGTGATGGGATTCAATTTTTTTTACTACCGGTTCTGTGGGCATGGCTTGGTGAGCATGGCAGGGAAAGGATGCCGTAAATCTCCAGTCAGAGGTGGTATTTGCCGGTTCTCGGAACTACTCAATTTCTGCTACCGGTTCTCCAGAACTGGTCAGAACCTGCTGAATACCACTTCGGGTGCAGCAGTAGAAGGTCACCAGCAGGCACAATGATTGCATGGGCACAGAATTTTGGATACACTATAGAATTAGAGGAATGGGAGAAAATATGGAACATAAATTATAAGTTAACAATATCTGCAGCATACAAGGAAAATATGTACAAAATGTTTTATAGATGATATTTAGCTCCAATGAGATTGGCAAAAAAATTATCCCAACATGAGTCCCAAATGTTGGAAATGTAAAAAAGTTGACGGTACATTTTATCACATGTGGTGGTTATGCCCCGAGACCAGGGCATACTGGATCTAAATCAAAAATTGGCTACAAGAGATCACTGGGTATCAGATTGAGCTCAGACCGGAAACCTTCCTCTTAGGAATCATCACAGATAGATTACCGAAAGAAGTAAAATACTTATTGTTACACATTACAACAGCCGCCAGAATAGCCTTTGCGCAGGTATGGAAAACCCCAAATACTCCTAATGAAGAACTAATAATACATAAAGTAACAGAAAGTGCTGAGATGAACATGTTAACAATGAAACTGAAAGAAAAAGATGACTCTGAATTCTTTTTAATCTGGAACAATTGGTATAAATGGTTAACAAACAGAACTAAGAAGTGAGACAAAAAGCCTAACTGAAATAATCCTTAAGAAAGTAAAACAAAAGTTGGTAAATTATATAAAGATATAAGAATAGTAATCATAGTTAAAGCTATTATTTTATATTAGACAAATGTAATATAATGTATTATGATATTTAAACCAAAAACTTGTACAGATGCCAAGAACGCTGTTGATACCATGATGTTTTACAATGTAATAAAAGAAACTCAATAAAAATATATATTTTTTAAAAAGGGTCACCAGCAGTTTCTCATTCAGCTGTTGTTTTCTGAGAAGTCTCAAGTAGTATAATCTCTGCTGGGCCCTTTTGACCAGGGCTGCAATGTGGGCACCCCAGATCAGGTCCTCTTTTAGGGTAACGTCCAGAAACTTAAAACTGGCCACTTGCTCCATTAAGTCCCCATTGATAAGAAAGGGCTGGATGTCTGATCTGTTCCTTCTATAGTCCACTATAAGCTCCTTGGTCTTATTGGTGTTGAGGACCAAGTTGTTGTCTCCACACCACAAAAGCAACCAGTCCACTTCATCTTGGTAGGCAGATTCATTCCCCCCGGAGATGAGTCCCACCACTGTTGTATCATCTGCAATTTAGTAAAAGCTATTTGATGTAGAATTGAGACAAAGAGAACTCACAGCTTTGAGAAGAAACATTCAGAAATATGATATAAGAATTTTGGCCTATGATATCTGTTCACACATATGGGTTTTTTGCAAATATCTTTATTATATTTCATAAACTATCATTAAAAATACAAATTAACATAAAATATAGTTTGCAATTATATACAGTTATGAAATATAGCAGAATGCAAGGTTGTCATTGTGTATTCAAACAAATGCTATTTTTTCTCCCAACAGACAAATGAACTTAATTGCATCTAAATACTGTAAGGCAAAATTGGGCCTAGTAGAATAGAAGACACTGAAAAATATTCCTACTAATCATTTCATGCTTGGTAACACACAATATTTAGTTTAGTGTTGATCAATTGTTTCAATGTCCTTAGAATTATTTTCAGCTAAGCCACAGTTCCTCTAAAATTCAGAACAATCTCAAAATTATCAACTGTTTTACCACTATCAGGTCAAAAGATTTGTCACAATCTTGTTTTTCCTTCTTCACCCTCCAACTTACATAACTGATGAAAAAAATAGGTGAATTGTGTTGGATTTTTGCAGACATATCAAACGTCAGGGACAACCCCTAAGACTACCCTCAACTGATTTAAGTTGTATAATTCAGGGCCAATTTCCATATACCACTTTTCATTGAACATTTCAACCCAACATGATTTATATTCATCAAAAACATTTTCCAGTGGACTGCTATACATTTTGTGTGAAATTCTCTTTAGAGAAAAGCTGACTCTCATCTCCAATCTATCACATATTAACCTGTTTTTGTTCAACTATTGCAAATTCTTTATTAGTGCTTTCTCAGCTTCCTTCCTGCTTGCCATATGTTGCAGGAGGAACCAGAGAAGTAAACATTGAGTCCTTTGTTTCTTTTGTCCTATAAAATATGATAACTTACAACAGTATGCATGTTTTGTTGCAAAAATGAGATGTTTATCACCTTTTCTCTATTCTTTCCCACTTTTGTTGAATATTCATTCATTCATTCATTCATTCATCCATTCATTCATTCGCCACTCAACTCAACCAAGTGCCTGGGTGGCTTACAATTCTAAAAACCATTAAAACAACTTTAAAACATTAACATAATTAAAACATTCACAAAATAAATGTGATATTCTTTCTCATTGTTCACAAATGAGCTAATAGCTAAAATTAAGCCACATATTCTGGCATTTAATGCTTACCTTGCTGGAAGCAACAGATTTCATGAATGCCTATCATTTTCTGCAAACAGTGAGAGTCATACAGATTTTAAAAGGGCATGTTTAATGGAATAAAAACATAATCTTGATTCTGTAAGAGTAAATTCTATTTGAAATTCTATTTGAAATTTTCCTATCATGTCTTTTAAATCCTACCTTTGCTCACCAAAACTGCATTCCTCTTCCTGTTTACTCCCTATAGTCTCTCATGACACAAATCAAAGTTAGCTTGGGCATGTGACAAATTCATCAAAATTTCATTATGCCAATTAGAAATCTCCTCAAGTTCTGTTTATAGAAAAATCTTAAAGTCTTCATGTTGAGTGAAACAACAGTTTCTTAGATTGCCATCAAAAGGAATGTGGGCATTTGGGCATAGAAGGGCTGCTGCTATGGCAATGGTTGCTATGTTTCATTCTGCAACCCAACAGGACAGACAAAGACTTCAGAGGATAATTAGGATTGCAGAAAAAACAATTACTACCAAGATCCCTTCCATCAAGGACCTGTATACTGCACGAGTCAAAAAGAGAGCTGTGAAAATATTTACAGACCCCTCACATCCCAGACATAAACTGTTTCAACTTCTTCTCTCAAAATGACTCTATAGAGCACTGCACATCAGAACAACTAGACACAAGGACAGTTTTTTCCCGAAAGCCATCACTCTGCAAAACGAATAATTCCCTCAAAACTGTTCAACTATTACAAAGTCTGCACCAGAGGTGGTATTCAGCCGATTCTCACCTACTCGAGTGAACCGGTAGCAAGAATTTGGCATGGGTCGTTGAACCGGTAGCAACATCTAGCTGGTCCTATCCCCAACCCGGTCACCCAATTTCCATGCACTCACTTGCCCCGCCCACCCAATGCTTGCTCGCCCCAGTTTAAAAGAGGACTGCTCCACTGCCCTAGCCATGCATTTTCAAGCAGCCACTTGAAAACACATGACTGTGGGCAAAACAGTGGTCCGTTAACCTGCAAAACTGTTTCAAGGCTGGATTCTTCATGGACACTAGAAGTATCACTTCGGCTTGTGAGTAGTGTCTGAAGTGACAGGGAAAGAGCGCTGGGGGGAGAGGGGAAATCCAGCCATGGGGAAGTTTGCAGGAGCTGCAAATGCAAGTCCGTTAACCTGCAGAACTTCTCCAATGCTGGATTCACTTCCCCTTGTGAGTAAAGTGCCTGGAGTGAGAGGGAATGAAGGCTGACAGGGTGTGTGTGTGTGTGTGTGTGTGTGTGTGAGAGAGAGAGAGAGAGAGAGAGAGAGAGAGAGAAGAAAGAAAACAAGAAAACAAGAAAACAAGAGGGAGAGAAAGAGGAAGAACGAGAAAGAAATAGGGAGAGAGAGAAAGAGTGATGTGTCTGTGAGAGAGAGAGAGAGAGAAAGGGAGAGAAAGACAGCAAGAGACAAAGAAAGAGAAAGAAAGAAAAAGAAATAGGGAGAGAGAGAGACAGAGAAAACTGTGCTATTATTTTTAATTGTTCCATTATTTATCATGTGTTAATATTTTACACTGTCCCTACACCTAGAGTGATTCTACTGCCTTTCTTTTGCTTTCTTTTTCTTCTTTTCAGAGAAATGGCTGTCCAGTCTTTTAAAAATTTCCAGTGATTCTGGAACACCCAGAACTTCTGGAAACAAGCAGGTCCACTGGTTAATTGTTCTCACTGTCAGAAAGTTTCTCTTACATCTATAGTATGCAGATAATAAAGTCAAAAAAGGTGAACAACATTTTTACAGAACTATAGATAAGTTGAGGCTGGGTGACAAGGAATGGCTGGGAGGGGAGGGGACAGGTGAGGCACCCCTTGATGTGAGTGACATTGAGTTGGCCACGTCCACCCAGTCACATGACCACCGAACCACACCCACCCAGTCACATGACCACCAAGCCACGCCTGCCAAATAAGCCATGCCCACAGAACCGGTAGTAACATTTTTTGAATCCCACCACTGGTCTGCACTACTACTACTATTAGCCTTCTCATCACTCCTTATCACCCGTCCCCTCCCACTTGTGACTATATTGACTGTTTCCTAGTATGATTTGATTGCTTATTGTACCCTATCACTATTATTAACTGTTGTACCTTATGATTCTTGACTCTTGATGAATGTATCTTTTCTTTTATGTATACCGAGAACATTTGCACCAAGACAAATTCCTTGTGTGTCCAATCATGCTTGGCCAATAAAGAATTTTATCTATCTATCTTTCTATCTATCTATCTATCTATCTATCTATCTATCTATCTATCTATCTATCCATGTCTTGGGCTAATTGTAGTAGATTATATCACATATGCTTGAAGAAGTTATTTATAATCTGGGATAAGTATTATTTTTTATTTTTTTATTTTATTTGGCTTGTCAATTGCTTACAAGATAATAGGTGTAAGTAAAAACATAGTTATGAATACATGGATACATATAAAAAACAAAAAAACAATAGGACAGGGATGGTAGGCACGTTGGTGCACTTATGCACACCCCCTACAGACCTCTTAAGAAAGGGGTGAGGTCAATAGTAGAAAGTCTAAGGTTAAAGTTTTTGGGGTTTGGGGAAGAAACCAGAGTCAGGTCGAGTATTCCAGACATTGACCACTCTGTTGCAGGTATTCTGAAACGAGTAGAGGAGTGGAGAACTCTTCTTGTGAAATATTTCTGGACTTTCTCAACTGTGTTAAAATCAGACACGTAATGTGGGTTCCAGACTGATGAGCTGTATTTGAGTATTGGTCTAGCAAATGTTTTGTATGCTCTAGTTAGTAGTGTAATATTACCAGAGAAAAAGCTACTAGGATTAGGTTAACAACTCTTAATGCCTTTTTGGCTATGCAGTTACAGTGGGCACTTAGGTTATTTGGGAAGAGTTTTCCAAGATCCTTGACAGAGTTTGGATCATGAACAAGGTATTAGAATCGCTATTGTTTCTTATGCTGGAGCAAGACAATAATATGGTTGACATTAGTAGTTTGATTGACACTAAAAAGGTTTAAAAAATTATGTAGACTGTTAACCTTGGATACTTCAAATGATAAAAGAAGTGGATAGAATTTTCTGTCATATTTCACTCCAGGCATGCCTTGAAATATCTCCAAACTCTTTTTTTTTTCTTAAACAAATTTTATTCAGTTTTTCACATTTAAAACTAAAGTCTCTTTTTAGTGGACAACATATTTCCAGGCCATCACCTTTACATACAAATATGACAGCAATTATACATTCATATATGCATACTTAATTATATTATTACCTTTTCCATTCCAAATTTTCAGTAAGGGGAGAAACAAACACATTAATTCTAGCCTCTTTCATTAATCTCAATCGAAACATTTTTTTGTTTCATTTCAATTATTTCAAATATAATCCTTTAATATTTATTTTAAAAATAAAGATAAACAATGTGTTTGCATAATAATAATAATAATAATAATAATAATAATAATAATAATAATAATAATAATAATAATAATAATAATAATAATAATAATATAATAAAAAAAGTTACCAATGTCTCTCCTTGCTTTTAATAGTCTATATTAACTTATTAATTTAGTTGGTTCTTTAGTCTGTCATATTCCATTTCCATTACACATTCTTTTTATAAATTCTAGATTAATACAAATTTTAACACTAAAAAAAAAAAAAAAAACAAGTATAAGTTTCCCCCCTTTTACTGTTTTGAGTGTGACACCTCAATGATTAAAATATACCTTTATTCCCTCATCTTGATTCCCAATAAACCATTATTTTTAAGAAGTTACAATAATAATCATTACATCTTTTCATTTGGATTCCGCATTATATTCCCCCCCTGAATTTTTAATAAGAGTTATCAGTATCTATATTACCCTATTTTCTAAATATTTTTAATTGCAGAAATATTCTTATTACCCCTTGTCACCCTGCAGAATCCTCTTTTAATTCATCAACCATTATCTCTGAAAAAACAATTTCTTTCAACATTTTACTATTTCCGTATTTCTTTATTTCATGTACCTGTTTCTTACTGCTTCTCCGCCCCTCTCTTTTCCCCATATCTTTTCTCATTCCAGTTTATATCCCTCTCTTTCTTAATATCTTCCTTTCCCCTTTTCTGCTGGGTCTTTCCGACCTTTCCCGACTTCACAGTATTCCTCCTTTTGATTGCCTTCTTAAATTTCAACTTTTTAACCTTCCTTCTTTCCCCACTTCTTTATAGTGTTCTTTGTGTTAATTGTCTATTTAAAATGTCTTCTCCTTGAATCGACTCCTCCTCCTCTGAAGCTCTTTCTTCTTGTTCTTCAATCGCCATTTCCAATTTTTCTAACACAGAACAAAGTGATTCGCCTCTTTCCTGTAGTAATTCTCTCATATTTTAAAGTTCCATTTTTAATTCCCGAAGAGATATCATCATTACATACTCTTATATTTTATGATTGTTAAAGTCCACACAAAAAAAAAACACTTTTACTTTCCTTCTTTCTTCTTTCAATTTTCTAAAGTTCTCAGTTATTCCAGCCGAGGGTCTATACCAAAAACATCAATCAATCCCACAGTCAGTCTTTCCTTGCTTTTTTCTTTATTCTGGTTCTGCTTTCACTTTCTAAGAGTCTTACTTTGTTTCAATATTTCTTTAATGTTATATCCACACAAGTTCATTGAGAAACAGGATGCTTTCCCTTTTGTTTGAGCTCAAGTTTTTGTCAAAAGGTGGCACTCTCCATTATACAAAGTCTTCACCTTTTCCCCCTATTTTTTTATTTAGGGTTTTTCAAACCTCAATATTCCAGCACAGTCCAGTCTCCAATTTGTAAACTTTATTATTATTATTTTTTGACAATCTTAAGTCCAGCTTTATTTTATGCCTGCTTATTCCCAAAATATTTTAGTCCAATTTAGTCAAATCTTTAGTTCCAACTTCTTCCTTTCATGGTTCAAATCCCCGCTTAGCTGTCAAAAATATTTTCTTATTTTTTTTCCTGCTCCTTTGTAATTTCGCTGCTCACTTTTCTTAAAAATTCCATGTTACCTTAATCCCGGGGTACTTTTGTTTAGTTGTATTGCCCAGTTGTCCCGGTTCAGATGTTATCCACCTCTTTCTTCCCTCCTGCACAAATCTTAATTCAGCTGAGTCCTCCTCTTTGGGATGGCCATTTTAAACCACCACTGCAGTCGTCTTCGGGGGGAAAAAGACCAAGCCCAGGGGGGGAGATGCGGCTCCCCTCAACCTGGCTTGCGGCTTCCCCTTACTCCACCACCCCTCCAAGGCAGCTTCAGCCCCTAATCGTAATGATTGGGGCTCTCCAATGAATGAGCATGGACCATAGCCACAGAGAGTCGTGATCTAGGGTCCGTCAGCGAGGATGCTCCGCCTTCTTCTCCAAAATATCTCCAAACTCTTAATCCTTATTTAAGCCCTGGCTTCACTGCTGAATACTCTCAAAGACAACTTTTTTTTTTAAACTGAAGATTAAAACAGAGCTATATATAACAAATTTGCTTTCTATAGTTAACAGTAATCATAATAGTGCTTATCTATCCATATCTAAAACTATCCTTCTAGGATTTAAATATATAAAAGAGTACAGAAATAACTTCAAAGAAGGATTGTAGTTTTGTAAACATCAACTTAGCCCTGGGAAAGAAGAGTGAGACAAAAACTCAAGATAACAAGACTTTCTTTGGTATATCAAAGGTAAAGAAGAAAACTTTGTCAGGCTTTCAAGTTATTATATCCTCATATAATAGAGTTCCAGTCAACTTTGAGCTCTCTTTTCCTCACCTGACCTGCTTCCAAAAGCTAAAAAAGCACCCTAGAGTCTGTCCTCCTACTTTTCTGAGGCAATGTTTTACCAGGTGTTTTTTTTAAGGCTGGGCATCAGCTTCAGCTGAGATATGTGGACATAACTATTCTCTCAGGCTTGGGAACTTTAGCTCTTGACTTGCTTCCTTCATTCTTAACAGCATCCTTCTTGAAGCTGCCGCACTGAGTAAATTAGCTACAAAGCTAGGCTCAAGATTTTGTTTTTGGCATATGAGGCTTAACGCAAATTGAGACAAAGATGCTTGACAGAATGATTTCATTTTTATAGACCTTATAATTTCCTATTTGGAGGAAATTCTTTTGTGTTTCACAAGATTAAGAATAGTATCTTATTTTTATCTTTGGTTATCCTCCACAAACCGATTATGAAAAAAGAAGTAAATTTTTACAATTTAAAATTGCATTCTGTTAACAATTGTGGAAAACAGAATTATAACTAACTGCGTATTATCCAGGACTTGGGAGCTAGTTATAAAATAGTTAAGAGAGAGAACAAAACAGAGGTTATGATATAGATTGGTGGTTGCATATCAGCAATTTTCTTGACAATGTTACAGAAGTGGCTAGTCATTGCTTTGTTTTGAGTGTTTATTTTTATTTCCCAAACTGCTGAGATAGAGCGAGATAAAATGGAGACATGAAGAGAAAGGAAGAGGAAATGCTTTGAACTGTGTTAGGAATTTGAAGATTTACTTAAAATTATTGAAAATCTGTTGCCAGCCTGTAATATTGGCTTTTGCTGGATAGTTGGCATGAAATCTTTCAAATGCCAGTAAAAAAAAACAGGGTTGCAGTAAAATATTAAAAACTAGATATTGATTAGCATTTCCCACTGTAATGGAATTGTCAAGTAACTCAACTATCTATCTCAGTACAAAAACTAGCATTGATCTGTTTATTGCTTGGAAGAAAATGCATGAATGTTTGGCTTTAATCAGAAATGATCATTTTGATGATCTGGTAGCAGAGCAATCACGTAGACATTTTCTATTCGTTGTTTAAAAGATGCTTAAATGCACAAAGCAACATTATACTGGAATGAAAAGTCAGTTAGTAGTACATTGGGTAGGAATTTATTAATAAAGCCTATCAGTTACAGAAGTGGCCTTTTTAATTGGTAGTGTTCAAAATAAAGTTGCTTGCTATGTGTTTGACCTTATAATTCACTTAATCTTTGACAACTAAATGGAGATTCAAAAACTCAATAATCCCTGATGCTCATGCTCAATATATCAATAATACTATTTAACCATGCCATTTTCTGCTAGCCTCTTTTTCTATTGAGTTCAATTTTCCTAAGTATCCAAACAACCTTCTCCAAACAACTTTCTTTCTTTGTTTATTTGTACAAGAGTATTCTTCTTCTTCTTCTTCTTCTTCTTCTTCTTCTTCTTCTTCTTCTTCTTCTTCTTCTTCTTCTTCTTCTTCTTCTTCTTCTTCTTCTTCTTCTTCTTCTTCTTCTTCTTCTTCTTCTTCTTCTTCTTCTTCTTCTTCTTCTTCTTCTTCTTCTTCCAGTGATTTTACTTCTTCTAATATTGAGTTAAAGCCAATTTACTTTAATGGTTATGGTATCAGTCTAGAAACTGCCAGACTGTGAGCACTTTTAAAAACAAAATCAACTGGGTGATCTTACTCTCTCACTCAGTCCTAGGGGATAGGAAATGGCAAATGAAATCTTGCCAAGAAAACTGCAGGGACTTTCAAGTCAAGATTGACCCAGACGCACACAAGGAATTATTTGTTTCTCTTTTTGTTCAAGTTATTATCAACTCCAGCACAATTCAAAGGCATCTGTTTTTCATTGAGTCTTTTTTTTTCCAATTTTTTATTTCAATCTACATATAACAACAATACATTAACAGTGTGGCATCAATGTATCATACATCTCTCATTGCATATGTTCATATTAATTCATAATTCTTCAATATTTATTTTCAACCTTAGTCTCTCCAAACGCTACCATATCAATTAAACATGCCTAGTAATTCCATTATTCAATTTTCTCCCTGTTCTCATTTTATTTTTTAAATAAAAAATTCTCATTTGGCAAGCAGTGTGGTTCCAGGTTTCACATCTCAGTCCAAACATGACCATAGTTACCTATTCATTTTATTTGTTTAATTTCATATTGCATCATCATTATCATTTATTGAATATTAAGCTATCTTTATCCAATCCCAATTCATGTTCTCATATCTTATTTTACAATGTTATCTTTATTCAATTCCAAATCCTGTTATATCTCCTTCCATTTTACTTAGTATATTCTCGTATCTTATTTTACAATGTTATCTAAAATTCTCATCTTCTTTCTATTGTCATTTCTCATATTACTATTTTTTCTGTCACATTTGTCATTTTATCAATTCTTATCTGTAAATATAATTGTCCCCTCTAGTTAGTAATTCAAGCTAACCACCTTCATTCTTCCTTAATATCAATCTCCCTATCTATTATAAGACACATATATATATATTTTTTCTCAGATTCTGCATTATATTTTCTCTATAAATCATCTATACATTACAGAATACTATTTTCAATACATTCTTATACATCACAACATTACCCTGCAGAATCCCCTTCCTTGTCCCTTTTTTTTTCACCTATTATCTCTCACTCTTTAAACAATGTACCTTCTTTTCATCCTTATTTGTTTCCTGTTCCTCTTTATTTTCCGGTCCTTTCTCTTAATTCCCTTTTTTCTCATTCTTATTCTCCTCCTTTTCTCTTTCCAGTTATTAAACTTTTCTCTCTCCCTCTTTTGATTTTTCTTTTGCACTTCTTTTTTCTGCTTTTTCCCTCTCTTTTTAACCATTTCCCTCTCTTTTTAACCATTTTATCATCCCATCAGACCACAAATATTTAATTCTAATTCCTTTTCCCCCATGCTTAAATAATTGTTGTTCATTTTGTCCTTCTAAATTGGCTTCTTCTTTATAGAACTCATCCCCTTCTGGTTTATTGTGTTCACCATTTCTAATTTCTGTAGTATATAATTATACATTTCAAGTTTAATTTTTATCATGTCCCTTGTATCTTGCATATCTGATCTTATGTCTTGTAAGTCCAGTCTTATATCAACAAATACTCCTCCATTATATCTTTTCCTTTTTTTCTTTTTCTTTCCTCTTCCTTAATAGCTGAAATCCTCTTCTTTAATATATATTCAATTCCAGAGTCCAGTATATTATTTCAGCCAATATCTTTTGAGTTTATTTTCAACAATTCATACTCTTGAGTCTTTATTCCGGGTCTTCTAATTGGCCCTTTCCCAATTGTTTCCCCAATTACTGGGTGGTTCTATGACAATATTAAAGTTCCTTTTATTTTCTTTTAAGTTCCAAAATCCAAACTCTCAAAAAGACCAGAAAATGTACTAAAGTTTTCCTGTACCATCAGGTGGCACTCTTGAGTCTTTTTCTCTTTAATTTTGTTTGTTGAATATAATATTTTTATTAAGTTTGCTAATTTCAATCATTAGCTATTATTTCTTTTCTTTTCAACACACTCAATTCCAGCATTTAGTTATGCCCTTTAAGTGCCCACAGTTCAATATATGTCCAATTTAATTTCTAAACCTTTGTTGTGTTAAAGTATTTTCCTTTAAATTTCTCCTCCAAATTAGTCCAATACAGTAATCCAACCCAAATTTATAAAATCCAATTTCTTTCTCACTTTCTCTGGTCGCCGCTTTCACACACTTTCCTCCAGAATAAACCTTTAATTTGAT
The DNA here is from genome assembly GCF_049901735.1 of Notechis scutatus. NCBI lineage: Eukaryota > Metazoa > Chordata > Lepidosauria > Squamata > Elapidae > Notechis > Notechis scutatus. The sequence goes on along the minus strand of NC_142012.1, from coordinate 64,764,541 downwards.
AGAGGGATACCTCAAAAATGATGTCTTTGCCTGGTTCACACTCTGCTTGCTACTTCTCTGCTCCAGCACAAAACTTACTTTCCCAGAGTGTTCTTCGTCTTTGTAGTGGCCATTTTAGGACCACCACTGCAACTTGCCTTTGGAAGGGATTTTCCTGTCAGGGAGGGGAGTTACGATTCCCCTTGACTCTCCAGGCAATTTCCCTCTTCTTCACTACCCCACCAGGGTGGCTCCCGTCCTAATCGGGACCCTCCAGCAAGTGAACTCAGGCAAAAGCACGCATGATCACGGATTCCACTCCGACTCTGACGAGGAACAAACCGGAAGTCTTCATTGAGTCTTTCTGAAACTGCAATTTTCATTGTCACCTATTAGAATTTATAAAACATTATCTTGAAGATATATACTTTGTTGTCAGTGTAATGTCTCCACACCTAAAAATACTTTCTATACATTTCTTATTGTCTTTCAAGAAACAGATAATTTCTTTATGTCCTGATTCATCATGTCTACAAATTTCAAAATCCCAGAAAGGTAAAGAATTTCACTTGGGATTTGGTATTGTCATAAACTCAATTTTGTTTTAGGGACCAATGGGAGACAAGCATCAGACTGGCATTTTATTTTTATAATCCATCTTCAATAAAAAAAGATTCCTAACATAAATGTCTCAAAATCAGCTGGACCTAACTAGAATAAACAACTGCAACAACAAACTGCTGATAAAATAAAAATCCTATTTGATTTATTTCCCAAATGAATTTTACTAAATATCTTCCATTTCTGAAACATCTAAAGAGAAAAATATGGAAAACCTTTTTGTGTGTCTTTGTTTTCCACTCAACAGTTGCCATATGCCTTGAACTATAGAGAATATGGTAAAGTTGTAGATCTCAGGAATCTAAGAACGAGATTAGGCATTTGAGCTGAATTGAAATGGAAACCTAGAAGATAAGCAGTTTAAGTTTCAACTTAATGATAAAATCTCAGATAAAAATGTGTCCATGAAAATTGCTAAATGTTGATCTTCATCTATATTATAGACAATGATTAGAAAACACATTACTGTATTTCTGTAAAGGGCTTATAGGTGAACTACTTTGTCCAAAATATTTTTGGATAAAGGTCTATAAAAGCCCTGCCCCATCTGTTGCCTGTTGTTTACCAAAATAATTCTTGTTTCATGTGAATGAATCACCAGATTTTTCAGCTCCGCTATTTTTAAAATCTGGTTTAGATTCTCAATGAAATTTCACTGATATTAATTCAGTCATTTTTAAATTTTGGATATGATGGAAGAGAGTTTTAAATGTGATAAGCTGCTTTGTTTTGTTTTGTTTTATGGAATCTGGACTACATTCAAGTGAAGCTGGTTGTTGGCATTCTACCAACTCAGTAAGCTGTTGTCTGTCAAGTGAGGGGTGAGATTTTGTTTTTGGTCTTCTTGATTGTGTACCCATAATAAATCAAGTGGGAGACACTGCTGGCCATAATTTTAGACAGGGGAAAAAAATCTGTTTACCAATTAAGCAATAAAGCAGTTAAACGTTTGAAGTTGTAATTCAGCAGAGCAGCATGATAAATAGGGTTGCCATAGTGTTGCAATTTAGTATAATGAACAAAAATTATCATTTGTTGGAACATTGTTTGACTTTGATATTATATGTTTCTTATGCATTTTTGAAACTTGTTTTCCTATGTTTAGTATGTCAGGCAAGGAAGAGATCTTTGGAAAGAGCAATTAGAGAATGAGATGGGTGGTGCCTGAATTTGATACATGAAATACAATATATTTACTTCTGAACAAAATGTGTGTTCAGAAGTATTGCCTTTTATGCACTGGGTCAGTGAACAATATTAATATTTAGCCCGTGCATCTTTTTCATCGCTATTCTGATTTGATCCTGAATAAAAGTGATTGTTCCCAAATAATCACTACTCATTCACAAGAACCATAACTGTTCTCAATGGACTCAATTTTAATTTGTTCCTTTTACTTCTGGATTTGAAAGAAGATAATAAAAAAGAGATTTTATCTCAGGTATATGTAGCACTATATCATGCTATATTTTGTGTTTTACAAGTGAAGCAGGTGGAAATTACTAAGCATAGGCAGGGGAAACTTGAAAATGACAAATATAATGGTTCTAGCATGAATATTGAAGCTAAATTTTTGATTTGCAATAGGTCAGGAGAGCGAAATGAATGTGTCAATGTTTTGGGGTTTTATAAAGTAGCCTTGTAAGAAAAAGCCTGAAATTTGATTGTCAACATTATATTGTCAACATTATATTTGAAAACATTATATTGCAATATTTATATATACATAAACATTTAAATGTAGAGTGCGGCCCAACTCCATCTTGAGTCTAAAATTGTATGTCTGGCTAGTGTTCACTGACATATTATTTCTTACACTCCAAAGGCAATCAACTCTAACAGAGTGCATGTTTTGTCAATCTATTTAACAAACCCCTGTGAAGAAATTATTAACAAAAAAGAAACAAGAATCTGGTTTGTGGGGGAAGAAAAACTATGAAACAGTGCCAAAATAAACAGAATATCTGATGATTATTTCCCTTCTCTCCTCTTAGAACAGATGGATAATCTGAAGCTCCAGAGTTGTGTGTGGCAATGAAATCTTTTTTTTACAGTTCCTGGAGACCACTTGAAATACAACTGACTTAAAAAAAAAAAAACAGAGGAAGCACATGAAAACTATTGTCTAAAGCAGGGGTTTCGAACTCATGGTCCATGGGTCGGATGTGTCACATGATGGCCCCACCCCACCCAGTTTAGCAAAGGGGGGGAAGTCCCGATATGTCACGTGATGCCACCGTGATGACATGGGTTTGACACCCTTGGTCTAACGGTAGCCAAGCTTGGCAATTTTATGCCTTGTGGATTTCAGCTCTCAGAATTCCCTAGCCAGCATGGTCTAAAGGCTAAAATAAATTTATTTCACTATTTTGGAAAAATAAACATTCATTCCCAAAATCCAGAGGTGGTATTCAGCAGGTTCTGACCAGTTCTGGAGAACCGGTAGCGGAAATTTCGAGTAATTCGGAGAACCGGCAAATACCACCTCTGACTGGAGATTTTACAGTATCTTTCCCCTGCCACGCCCACCAAGCCACGCCCACAGAACCGGTAGTCAAAAAATTTGAATCCCACCACTGCCAAAATCCTTCTCAAAACCCAGCCAGAAAAATATATAGAAAGAACTACTCTATATTCTACCTCTGTCGCATCATTCCTTACCAGAGTAAGACTGCTTGAACCATGGGACCAAAATCTCTTCCAACTCTGTTATTATGTATTCTATATAATTCAAAATGAGGAGAGTAAGAAATCATAAGCTAAGACACAAACGCATGTAGTAAGAAAGGGAAATATAGATAATTCTTTTATTGTATCTCTCCATACTTGGTATTAGTACCAACTGCTTCTGTTAGTAATTTCCATAGCCATTAGAATTAATGAAGACAGTCATACTTGTTTCCTTTCCTGGAAGAGAATAGTAGTCTTCTGTTTATTTCTTGGTCAGATTTGTTTTGCTATTCAACTGATAAGCTTTGCTCCTGATAAGTCAGCGCCAAAGTGAGAAGGCAATCAATTATATTATTATTTTAGATATAGTAACCTAGTTGTACCTCTCTCTCTCTCTCTCTCTCTCTCTCTCACACACACACACACACACACACACACACACACACACACTCTTTTTGTAACTTTATTGGTTTTCAAAAACAGGTACAAAGTTACTGTTTTCCTTCTGTAACTTTTAAATTGAAAGAAGCCATTGGCTTGTGTAACTGATATATGATATTCTCCAATGGTAAAACTATATTTTTTACACATCATTTTTTAAAATAAAATCTGTAAACAAACAATAAAACCCAGGAATACTTCTAACTTCTAAAGGCTACCTTTTCCCCCTCTATTTCATCTGCTTTCCAAACTCTTTTTTCCCCCCCAAATGAAGAAAATCAGGCCATCAAAATATAGCCATATCAGTCTCATCAGGAAACTGCAGTGTCTAAGCATTGCCTGAAGCCAAAGAAACAAAGAACTTATTCATATTTACATTTATAATTTATTAAATGATAGAACAAAATAAAACGGAAACATGAAGATAATAACAAATAGATGATTAAACAGCTTAGATACAAAGTCATTTTCCCATCAACTGTTGAAAACGAAGCATCCTCATTCTTGCTTTTTGCCAGAATTTTTTTGGCGATGTGCCTCAAACCTGAACAGAAAGTTTCATTAATTCCTTACCTGATGCTATTTATTATGCTGTGTAAATCTTTATATTTTTTTCAGATAATTAGAAAAAAGACACATGATTAAATGTCCACTTGATCACATTGATGTTAATAGTTTAACCATACTTGTTGCTAGCTACAAAACACTTTACTCTATTGAATCAATTCTTACAAAAAACTCTTTTATATGTATAAAGTGGCACTCAATTCTATTAATATTTTATTGAATAGTTTTGAGAATTTCCTTTAGTTCATCTTGACTAGAAGCCACTTATAAATTCCTTCAGGAATTTATCTAATCCCCCTTTATAGCAACAAATTCTACAGTATATGATTTTATTCCTCAACTCAAGATCAAGCACAATATTTTGGCTAGTAGATTGATAGCAGTCAACACAGGTAAATTATTTTCGATTTATCAACTTGTTGCATGCAATGGTTTGATTGAAAACCAGTTTTATATGTATAATAAATACATTGAAAATTAATGAAATGTTTCAGCAAGCCCTGCTGTAAATTCAACAAAAAGAAATCAGGCATATAGCAACCACCACCATACCTAAAGTAACCAGGTGCTAAAAAGATAAGAATGCAAATTAGCCTCAGGGAATGGATTATATGATTGAGAATTGCTAGCAGTTAGTCTGAAAATGATTTTTTTCAACAGCAATTAGGGAAAACAATGAATTTTGGATATGCTGAAAGATCTATTGTTTTAGTAAAGGCCTTGTTGTATGGGAAAGATTTTCAAATGAGCAAAAGTACCAGGTCAGGATACTCACTTTCTCTCCTATCATTTATCATTGCTCTAGACATATTGGCAGAAAAAAATGTCTGCCACATAATACCAGTAGATTTAATGAAATAACTGGGTTGTGTCTGATAGGTAACAATTAAGAATTATATCCATAACTATAACTGTCTGGTTTGGTTCTGCAACCCAACAAGACAGACACAGACTTCAGAGAGTAATTAGGACAGTAGAAAAAACAATTGCTACCAACCTGCTTTCAATCAAGGACCTGTATAATGTACGAGTCAAAAAGAGGGCTATGAAAATATTTACAGACCTCTCACATCCTGGATATAATCTGTTTCAACTCTTATCCTCAAAATGACGCACACCAGAACAACTAGACACAAGGACAATTTTTTCCTGAATGCCATCGCTCTGCTAAACAAATAATTCCCTTGATACTGTCCAACTATTTACAAAGTCTGCACAACTATTACTATTCATCTTCTCATCACTCCTTCTCATCCATCCCCTTGACAAATGTATCTTTTCTTTTATTTGCACCAAGACAAATTCCTTGTGTGTCCAATAACACTTGGCCAATAAAGAATTCTGTTCTATCTAAACAATTATGTTTCCAATTATGGAGAGAAATACAGAGATCTTGAAAGGTGAAAAATGTAAACCTTTCTTTGTTAAAATAATTGCAGTTATTAAGATGAACGTATTACTCAAAATAAACTTCTTGTTTCAAGAGTCACCAATTCCAACCCCAGAAAAAGAACTTTACAAGAATGGCAAAAATAGTGTTTAAAAATTACATGGAATAAGGAAAAAAAACATATTTTTAAGACCCAAAAGACTAAACTGATCTTGTTTTTCTGTACATTATATTACAGAACAACCTATCTATCATGGCAAACAGTGTAAATAAAATTCTCAAATTGCTGAAATTCAGTAATATAAGGAGCTGGCTTAGTTAATGGCTTTGTTGATATTTATGATACAGAGACATGAAATTGGGCAGAAAAATAAAATGACTTATTAAAAAGACAAAGTTTGATGAAAGTATGAAGCTCTTCTCAAGTCTAGCAGTTTCAGTATTAATTTCTCCCTTAAATGTTTTTTTCTGCTGGGGATAATTGTATATAAAAGTGTACTTTTAAAAATTCTTTAATTTTATATGCTAGAGATAACAGTATATAAAAGTGCAATTCCCATCGCATCTCTAGTCCAGTCACATTCAGATACATTATAGGCATAGCAAAAATTACTTAGTGAAGGGCTGAATATACCAAAGTTGAAACATCTACAAATTGTTGGAAGAATAAAAACTGACCATGAAAAGAAATCTTTTTACAAGGGTCAAGGCAAGAAAGTGATTTGATCATAAAGTAGAAACCTAAACCTAAATTTTCCATAATTCGATTTGCCTCCCATCTAACCCCTTCCACTACATCTACTTTCATGCATATTTAACGTCGTTAATGTAATTATACTATAGTGCAAAATGGAGATTGCTAATTACTGCCTGGGGACCACATCAGGTTCTTGGTTAACAATCTCAGCGATTTAGAAAGCCAAGACCTTGGCTACCTTTTTCAGACTATTTTGGTTCTGGTCCCTATGGAAACAGTGAAGAGCCCATCTTCCAAATAATGAGTAGGAGGTAAAAGAGACCATTAAAAAAACATGTATTTGGCAAATCTATGAAGCGAACCCTTTTCTCCATTCCCAATATATAAGTGGCATTTGCTGGGTTTGCCCATAAATCGGTTTCAAGATTACAGTTCTCAGTGTAACTACTGGAAATAAATGCAACAAGCTACACCTTCAGAGAAATATTTCTTACCTTCAAAACAGCAGCCGATATGATCACAACAGTTGTTTTCTTTCCAACAGCAACAGAGATATTTTACAGTGATGAATCTCTAAAGCAGTTGGACATTTTTGCTGGATACAATAAAATAAAATATAGGGGGAAAAACTGAGATGGTAGTGCCACTCTTTAACTTTAGAGAGTTTAATATCAAATGATATTGCTTGATATAATGTTAGTAAAACCTACTGTAATGAATCTATGAAATAATGTTCCTTTGGTAAATGTGAAATGACATTTACATCAAAAACTACACTTCATCTTTCATTTTAATATGGAACTGTCATTCTCTAGTTTATGAATTTCATCCTTTAACATCAAGTAACAGTTATGGCATTTGAGCAGATTACAAGGTTAAGCCTTGTAATATGAGTAATAAAAAAAAACTTGTACTCTTCTTTCTCTTCACTGTAGTATAAAAGAACTAGTAACAACACAAATTGTATTAAAATTGAACATTTTATGAGTAACTTACTGGCACCAGGAGAAACAGGAAACGTTATGTTTATTTTCTCATTCATCTCTATGATTTGTAAATGTAGAATGTTTCATCCAATACATCACAGGGGCGAAAGTTTATGAATTAATCCTGTAATCATACTGTTTTCCCAGTGCAGGAAAAGATTATTTATTTTTGTTTCTTTCTTTGTTTGTTTATCAAATATGCTTCCCATTTCACTATCTAACTGACTCTGCACAGTTTACAGATAAAAACCATAACATCCTAAAGAAAAAAATAAAGTTGAAAAATGGAGAGAGTGCCCTCTAGCCACCAACCAGCACCATTACTGGATCCTCATGCTGGTGGACAGGGCCAGGTCTTAACATCCTTTCATAAGGCCAGAAAAGGGGAGGCAGTCAGGGGACAAGATGTTCTGTGGATGGGGACAATAACAGAGAAGCAGGGGTGGGATTTTACTGGTTTGGACTGGTTTCGGCGAACTGGATGTTAAAGTTACAGATGGTTCACTGAACCGGTATTTCAACCAATCGGCTGGTCCCGCCCCTCCCGCCCCTCGCCTCCCAGGAGTCTCCATGTGGCCCATTTTCACGTGGAGGCTCTGGGAGGGGGAACAACAGGCCTTCCGGAAATCACAAAATGGGCCTGTTTCCAGCTTCCGGAGGGCATCCAGAGACCAGGGAGGCCTCTGGACCTTTGGGAGGGCAAAAAGCAGCCTTCCTGGAAAAATCGGAAGTTGCAATATGGGCCTGTTAAGTTCTGAGCATGGGCGCAAGGAACGGAGACGAGGCAAAGAACTAGTGAACTTCAACTCTTTATTAACGATTAAGAACAGAGCTAAAACCCTGGGCAGCAGCAGCTCTTTTATAGAGCTAGCTGCTGACCCGTTAACCAATGACTAGCGTTCAAACGTTTAAATTGTACCCAATGAGAGATGTTACACTAATAGCCAATCCGGTTGCTCCGTATGGACCAATCCCAGCTCGCTATCCATGGGCCAATCAAAAGTGCAGGATTACGAGCCTGCTTTTCATGCATAGTGGACAAGCCTTTATTAAATAGTTTTTTATTAGTTCATAACAGGGCCTATTTCTGGCTACTGGTGGGCCTCTAGAGCCCAAGGGAGACTATTTTCGCCCTCCCAGAGGCTCGGGGGAAGCCTCTGGACCCTTGGGAGGGCAAAAATGGGCTCCCTGGGCTCTGGAGGTCCACCAGAAGCCAGAAACAGGAAGTTCTGGTAGGCCCTGCCCACCATGGCCATGCCTACCCAGCAACAGGACAGCGAACCAGTTGCTGGGATTTTTGAATTCCACCCCTGCAGAGAAGGCTTTCCTTCTGGAAACCACCAGCCAAAATTATTTAGCCAATGGGGTCCATAATAAACTGTTTGAATACATCCAAAGTGGACAATGTGAGAGAATGTCCAAGTCACCAGGACATGAACTGATGACAGAGAGACAAAGATAAATCCACCATCAGATCACATTGTCATCACATTGCTCCAACAAGAAAAGTGTGGCTGTACTTTGGAAAGCAGTACTAATACTTCAAGTAATCTTGATTCTGTCCCTCTGTTAATACAACCTAGGATTGCATTGGCTTTTTTGGTTACTGCCACAAACTGCTGGTTCATATTTAAGTGATTGTCCACTTGGATTCCAAGATCCATCTCCCAGTTACTGGCATTGAGCCATGTTTGACCTAGTCTGTACCTGTAGAGTTGGTTTTTCTTGCCTAAGTGTAAAACCTTACTTCTCTACATTGAATTTCATTTTGTTAGATATGACCCAGTGTGCAAGTCTGTCGAGATCCATCTGGATCTTGAGTCTATCTTCTAGAATACTGGCTATTGACAGCTGAGTTCCCCTTCTATTCCCTCAAGAATATAAGAAGATGATGATAGATAGATAGATAGATAGATGATAGATAGATAGATAGATAGATAGATAGATAGATAGATAGATAGATAGATAGATATAACACTTAGACTTATATACCACTTTATTGTCCTCTCTAAGCAGCTTACAGAGTAAGCCTATTGCCCCCAACAATTTGGGTCCTCATTTTACCCACCTCGGAAGGATGGAAGACTGAGTCAACCTTGAGCCTGGTGGGATTTGAACTGCCAAATTGTAGGCAGCTGGCTGCAGCAGAATTAGCTTGCAGAACTGCACTCTAACCACTGCGCCACCAAGGCTCCTACAGAGATAGAAAGAAAGAAAGAAAGAAAGAAAGAAAGAAAGAAAGAAAGAAAGAAAGAAAGAAAGAAAGAAAGAAAGAGACTGTAGATATAGATTATAAATGTAGATATAAGAAGAACATAAGAAGAATAAGAAAGGATGTTAATATATCCTTTGCCTTTTATCCTTTGATTTCATAAGTATGTGTTATCACTAAAAAGAATGTGTAGGAACAGGCCTGATTTTATCAAAGATACAGAAGCCAAAAGAGTCAATAAAATTTTTCTGTTTGAAACCTCTATGAACTCAAACTCAGTTTGTTTACAGGAATCAAGAATAACTCTGAGATTTCAGACAAGGGATTATTTGAGGGAATGCTGATGACCTAAGTCTTCACAAAGCCATCAAATCTTAGAGAATAGAGACAGTAAAAAACACGGTGACCCCCTTTTTCACATGAAATAAGATGTAGCAACAACCAAGATGTAGGAAAATCAACAATATAAAAAAAATATTGATCCAGCCAGGGGGAACATAGCATAGGATTCCTCACTCTTCCATGCTGCATACAAATAGTTATGGAGACCAATTTTTAATGTAGCGCCATCTCAAAAGGGACGCTAATGTCCAGATCCTTCTATCCCTTTCTTGGGACTTTCCTCGTCCCACATTCTCAAGTTGGTCATCAGTCATGTATCACTCACTGGCATCTCAAACGTCTCTGTCCCCCCTCAATCTCTTGGGGCGTTGACTTGCTCTCTGGGTGCTCTCTCACTTACCCCTGCTTACTCGGTTCACCTCTACTATCCTCTGGCTCATCTGGCTTCCCTCTGGCTGTTCATCTGCTTGCTCCACGCACTCAGCTCACCTCCACCATCTTCTGACTTGTCTGGCTCCCCTCTGCCCAGTCACCTGCTCTCTCTGCTCTCTCTCAGATTGCCTCTGCAATCTTCTGGCTTTTCAGGTGCCCTTCTGGTCACTGGCTCTCACCCAGCTCAGCTTGCCTGCCTACTTTTCTCTGCTCCTCCACTCCTGGCTCCCTTTTGGGAGGGCCCTGCCTGTCTGTCTCTCCCTCTCCCTCCTCTCTCTCTCTCTCTCTCTCCCTCCCTCCCTCCCTCCCTTACTTGCCCCACTGATGTAGGAGATGACCAGGCTGAAGAAGGGGTTAAATACATCATAAGTCATGAGTCCCTGTATATCCCCAAGAGATTTACAGTAAGTCCAGCCCACCTTGAATGCCTTCTTAATTCTTTCTCATTCCCCATTAGTAGATCAGACTTTTGTAGGGAGCTTATGTTGAGGGCGTGAAAGGACAATCCAGTAAGCCCTTCTTTCTCTTTTCTCTCTCCCCCTTTGTTGTTCCTCAGCTCTGAGGCAGCCCTGCCAAGAACAGGCCACTTGGTAAGGGTGGCAACATGGCAAGCCAGTAAACTCCTATAGCTGTTTCTTTTCCCCTTCTTTCCTAGTCTTATTCATTCCCTGACACACACTCTCCCTTCCTCCCTCCCTCCCCTGACTCTCTTTCTTCTCTCTCTCTCCCTCTTTCTCTCCTGCTTTCCTTTTGGCCACTATTTCTCTACTTGCCTTTATCTTTCTCTGCCAACCATCCCAGTAGTGTTTTTCTCTGTGGCACTCTCCCTTCCACTTTTCACTGTCGTTCTCCACTGTTTACATATCACTCTTTTTTGGTTGCCCCTTTCTTTTTCTCCTCTCCTAACCTTGAGAACAATTAACCAGTGAATGGCTTGCCTTTAGAAGTTGTGAGTGCTCCATTACAGGAGGCTTTTAAGAAGAGTCTGGACAGCCACTTGTCTGGGATGGCGTAGGGCCATGATGGCGAACCTATGGCATGCATGCCACAGGTGATGTGTAGAGCCATTTGTGTGGGCACAGGAGCCAAACTTACCTGCACTGTGCATGTGCATGCCTCCCAGCTGATTTTTGGCCCATTTGAGGCCTTTTTCGGCCTCCCAGAGGCTTGAGGGAAGCCTTTGCAGCCTCGGAAGGCCGAAAAATGGGCCTTCTGGAAATACCAGAATTGCCAAAACGCGCCCATTTTTCAGCCTCCAAAGGATGCACAGCTTCTCTAAAGCCTCTAAGGCCGAAAAAGGCCTCAAACAGGCCTAAAATCAGCTGGGAGGCACACACATGCATAGTGCAGGTATAAGGGCAGTGGGGGGTGTTGCGTGCACAGGACACATTGTATTGTGGGTGCTGGCACATGCGCACTTTCGGCACACCAGAAGGAAAAGGTTCACCACCACTGGTGTAGGGTTTCCTGCCTAAGCAGGGGAGTTGGGCTAGAAGACCTTCAAGGTCCCTTGCAACTCTGTTATTCATTCCTTTTTTTGTTTTCTCTCACACTCTTTCCCCTTTGTTCTCCCTCTCCTTTCCCTTCTTCCCCATTTCCCGCCAGATCATCTCCTTTTAAACCCCTCTCCAGTCCTTCCTCTCAAATTTCCAGGTGATTTCCCCACACACCAGCCATCCTTGAATGCCCATGTCTGGCCATCAGTAGACTGCTGTTCCCCAGGTTAGTTACATCAGATTATTTGTTTGTAACCAAATCCCCACTAAGAATTAATTTCCAAATTAATGGTCTAACTGTTAATTTCAATATGGATGTAGTGGTCATTCTGGAAGAGTAATAATGCAGAATAATGCAGTACTCCTTTCAGTTTATTGAAGGTGGAGACTATTCTATACTGTCCTGGTTGGACATTTGGATTTGAAATTTTCCATGTGTACATGCTAAAAGGAACCCAATTTATTTTAATATAGACAGCATATAGATGAGTGGATGTAGATATATAAGTATATGGAACAGGGCAATTATTTCATGTATAAATCCAACCAGAACTAATAAAAGTAATAGGCAAAACTAAGTAGAATCTGGATATTCAATGGATATCAAGCAATAGCATGATGCATTCTATACAGTAAGAGGGTGCCTATTCCCTTAATGAATGAAACTAGGAAATAATTTAAAATGATGAAGAGATGAGGCAACTGTTTTATTCATGCACATGTATAATCTCAGACATTGTTCAAGAAACATGATAAAATATAAAATGGAATTCATTTGAAAAGGCTCAGTGAAGCTGTAACATAACAAAACTACGTCTTCCCAAAACTAAAGTGGCTTTTGGCAATTTTCCATAACACATCAGGGTGCCAAACGGCTAACGGACTCTATAGATGTTTCTCTTCCTGTTGCTGAATTTCAGGATAACCAGCATTCCTAAGATCTTCATTTGAAAATATTAGTGCTATTAGGATTTGAACATTACTGTAGTCAGGAATGATGCTGATGGAATTGTCAACTGTCTGACTAGTGAACCCAAAATAAGAAAACACTTGTGGGAGCTTTAAAAGTAAAACTTTATTGGATACACCATTTTGGTACCAAAGACTCAAAACCAGTGCTGGTTTTCCCGCACAAATGTTTTGGGTTTTTTTTTTGAAAAAAATCCTAACAATCATTTTATGTATGCTTTATTTTTATAAGTGTGTGGGATTTGGGAGATATAATTTTATTTGATGTTGACATTGTCAGCCATCCAGAGTCCCTGGGAAGCAGCATACAAGTAAAATAAATAAATATATTTTTGAACTTAGTCCTATAGGTACACATAATAATAAATTTTATTTTATAATCTTAGAATGGTAGAATAATTCTATGTTGTAGAGATGTTTTATAGTTTTATGATTAACTTTGTACTTTGCTTATTTTATGCTTGTCAAAAAACAAACTAAAATCTAATGATTAGATGAGGCTAACAGAATGTTGATAGAAGGACATGCCAAAACTTTCAAAGTTATTTAAACCTAACCTGGGAATTATTCCTTAAATTATTATATATTTTTTGGAGCACAAGCAATAAAACTATGGTCTGAGAAACTACAAGTGATCATTGACTGAATGAAATGGTGACATATTTTAGTAAATACATGGCAGACACATCCATTAAGGTCCCATTTCTTAACTTCCTTTTGCAATATGCCCTGACTTAGCAAATATTAGTTGCTATTAAAGTTGCTTGGAGCAGGGTTGTTGTTTTGGTAAGAGTTCAGGGTAGCAAACTTGCATTTTTCCCCTAGAATGATAAAGAAATTAATCTGCACAAATCATGAAAAACCGCCTCACTATAGGTAACCTATATGCATGTAAATACCAACATTTCTTAAATAATAATTATTATTATTATTATTATTATTATTATTATTATTATTATTATTATTATTATTATTATTATTATTATTATTATTATTATTGAAATGTTGGTATATTTACATGCATATAAGTCACCTTTGTGAGGTGGTTTTTCATGATTTGTGCATATTATTTCTTCTATATGCTTAGAGTTGTTTTCACAGTACACAGTACAAACTAGATTTTCAGAGTTGTTATGACTAATAACACCCTTCAGGTCATGATAAGAATATTCAAGTGATTTTTAAACTTTTATGCTTACCACATTAACACGTGCTCTCTCTCCAAGCAAACTGGAAAGCTGAAGAAGCAGTGTTAAGGTTTGGAGCACAGTGGCCAACATTTTGTTCTTCTAAATTATAGATCAACCACTAATTGCGATTCCTCATGAAATTTTTAATGTGATGGCAATTTTAGATGAGCCATCCAATGATTGAGACAAATTTTAATATCAAGATATGGAAAATATCAAATCAACAGACCAGACCAGACAGCCAAAAGTGCTCATGATCATTTTTGATAAGTGATACCACTTGGTACAACTGACACAATTTGGGTAAGAAGTTTTCTCAACTTGATGAGAAAGGATTCGTGCTATTCTTAAAAACTGCAAAGCAAGCATGGAGAATTCAAATCAGTCTTTAGATTGACAAAAATACAGATGCCCAAATTCTACACATTTGTATCTTCTGTTTTAGAAGGCTTTGGTTTATTATTTATTTCATTGTCTGTTTTTTTATTTGTACTGCATTCTGTAAAACTTTGAAGGAAGGAAACCATTCTCTGAATTGGGCCTTGAAGCTGATCGACAACAGGTACAGTTTTAATATCAACTTTAATACAACTTTATTGATATTTTATGGTCAGGTTGTCTAGCCAGCAATCTTGCTGCAGTATTTTTAACCATTTTCAACTTTCAGGTCATATCCAAGTGTCCACATTATAATCCAGTAATCCAATTAGGTAGTGATTGATTCATGAATTATTGTACATCTCTCTAAAATTGGTCCAAGCTTATAAACAGTCTAAATTCATAGTTAAAATATGCACATAAACACCTTTGGAAGGGAAATGTCTGTGATGGTCCTTAGTGATACAATTCTCATTGATTTCAGTAGAGTAGGGTACATAGGTAAAATCTGATTGCAAAAATAAGTAACAAAATAGGGATTTTTAAAAATTTCATTTCAAAGAAACCAGAGTTTATAAGAACATATTGGTTGATATCTAGACCATAGATAGTTAATTAATTTTCTTAAGGGGCTATCTAAGAAATGTGTACTGTTGTGAAAGGTCAATGCAGAAGTTGTTCTCCCCCACTGCTGATGCCCCCCCTGGCCCCCCAGGCGTGGGATACTACCGGTTCTGCATGGTTCTAAACAACCGGTAGCTCTGAAGAGCAGCAGACACCAAACCGGTTCTGCCCACCTGGGCTCTTACCTGTCCTTTATTTCCTGCTTTTTCAACCTCAGCTGCTTTGCGCGGCACAGCTGAGATTGAAAAAGCGGGGAAAAAGAGGCTTTTCAAATGCTGTGCACCCGCGCACAGCGCTTTTCAGCTGTCTGGGGACACAGCTGAGGGTTTTAGGAAATAGCCTACACATGCACGCAAAACACACTCTCACCGGGGTGAGATTCTACCTGCCGGAGAACCAGCAAATCGCGCCGCTGGCTGGTCCTGCCCCACCCACTCACTCCTTACCTGGCATGTGCGCCATTCAACTTGCATGCGTGCGCAAAATGTAGTTACCGAACCAGTATTAACACCGGTTGAATCCGACCCCTGCCCCCACAGCTGATATCATCAACACCACGGGCTGGACAGGGAAACCCAAAGGGCCAGATGTGGCCCATAGGCTATAAAATGTCCAGGTATGATCTAGACACATCTTATTTAGGCTAGTCTATTTAGGCTACCTTTCTGCATTATATAGAAAATTATAAAACTAATTGTTTTTTAAAACATTAAAAAAATCAATGTCTTTAAATTACTCCATATCAACAAACAATACAAATTGTTATTTAGCAGACTGTTATGATGTAATATTACCTGAAACAAAGTGAGATCATAAATATAGAGTTCTTCAAACTGGAAAAAATATTTGTTTTTTTAAAATTTAGTTCATCTGCTTTAATTTGGACGATCTCTGGTGCTAAATCAAAGGAATAAAACCAATTACAGTAACAACATTATATCTTACCCCTTTGTTGCTGATTAATTGGGCACTTCAAAGTGGCAGAAATTGGACACAATTCTGATTAGCTCATTAATAAGAATAACAGACAATGTATACAGTGTGTTCATGATTGGAATGTCTACGTTCATTTGGGCATTTTGCATGTCCACATACTCCTAAAGAAACCCTAATTTAATATACTATTCTACCTGCACATTTTGCATCCTTGCTAAGAACAGCTATGCTGATAAAAGAAAAAAAAACTATGCAAATTACAAGCTAAAGGGAAAAACATCTTCCACATACATCCATCTCTCGCAAAAAAGAAAATGAATCTAAATGCATAACTATTAGGTTTGTTTTGTTTTTTACTTCTTCTTCACACATTTAATGCTGTTCCATCAGGAAGATAAATTGAAAAGCCATAAGAGAGAAATCATATGATGTAATTGTCCAACACAAAACCCTGAGTTCTGTGGTATGTAGAAATAGCCTTGGGAGACAGTGCAAAGGGATAATGACTAGGCAATGGTTAGATAAGCAAATACATAGCTCAAATTGGATAGTGAGTAGTGCAAGAGGCTCAGAATGGACCTTAGTGTCAGATCTGTGTATTTGTCATTTCTTCAGTGGAAGAAGAAAAGGGGGGGGGGGACTGATAAAGAAATCCTTTCTTGATGTAACCTGAATATATTTAATCTTATATCAAATTTGTATAACCCACACATGATACAATGGAGGGAGAAAAATCCAGATGGCCGGAACCTATCACCTCTGAGAGGCACAGCCAGGAGATGAGAAGATCATAAAAATTCCACGGTGAGATGTGTCCTGGGAATCTCTGGAAAAGTTCGTTCTAAAAAGAGGGTGGGGGGAAATTAGGTATGCCCTGGGGAACTGTGAAAAAGATCATTTCTACAGAAGGATTGGTGGGGAATTAACATACTGGCTTTTGTTTTACTAAATACACATCGAGATAAGGGGAGGGGTTTCTAAACTCCCTTATCTAACCCTGTATGCCTGAGGAACCTCAGACGTTGCTTTGAACTCCTACATGAATTGTCTCATCTCAATAAAGGATTCCTTTTGATACGTTAGGTGTTCAGAAGTTCATTCTTGTGAACTGAATGGGAAAAAGTTCTGTAGCCTGACACTTAGTTTCTTGGGTTGTAAAGGAATTGGTTCTCCTTTACAGCCCAAGTTTCCATTTATTTATTGGTTTCTTTGATTTCTGTAACTTCTTAACAAGGGACTGGGTTGTACTTTCACATTTACAAGATTCAGTTAATGTAGCTTTAAAGTAAAGCAAAATTTGTTTATCTGGTCATGTAAGGATGACATCAATCTTGCAAGTCTCCTACTCTCTTCCAAGGAGAGGAATTTTAGGAATGGCCTCTGATCTTCATGGAACTTTGTAATCTGCCAAGCATTTGGCAGTAGAGTTATTGCAAGTAAATGCACAAATGACCAGTCTGCACAGTGCCATGCTACAACTGACTCCATGCTGGGGCAGTATCCATGGCAGCACAATAAATACAGCTCAGTCAATGTTCTTGCATTCCTATGACAGCTTACCAGAGAATTTCAAAGAGGACCAGGATCAGTTCCAGACATTCAGAGCTCAAATAATTTTTGTGCTGAGTTTGCTGAAGAAAGTAGGAGCTAAGTGGACAATGCCATTTATTCAGGGGATGATCTGGTGCTATGCAAACTATCAGGACTCCATGTTAAAACCCAAAGGACATTTTGTTGTGGTTCGCCGGCAGCAATCAGGAGGTCGTTCCCGAGAAGCCTGTGCTGGGTGTGAGTGAGAGCAGGATGATTCATGGAAGAGCAGCACAGGCGACTCGGGAGTAAGAATGCTAATTAATGGCCCCTCCCTCTAGGGAATATAAGCTTGGTTGCAAACGGCTTTTGCCTTTGCAAAAGGCAAAAGTTTGAAGGAGTTAGTGTGATGATTACAGACTCTGATTTATTGGACTAATTGGCTGGAAGCCATCTGTTATCTACAAAGAGGGTTATCTGTGGAATACAGCCGTGAATGTTTCAGTTTTGGAGTTTATCTGTGTTTGCTTTCGGACACTTCGGCTGGGACAGAACATATTTTGATGATCTCATACAGAGAATCATTGCTGGTTAAGAGATCCAATCTCTGCAAGCCTTAAATGGGCTCATTTCAGCCTTCCTGAACTTCCCAGAGATCATTTTTTGCCTTCCCCAAGCCTTTGTGTGCAGATAAGTGAACCCTGCACTTATCTGCACACAAACTGGGCCATCTTTTCCCCTCCTGCCCCTCCCTCCTGGGCAGGGCCAGCCAGGGGTGGGATTTGCAGGTTCTCTGAACTGTGCAGGCTAAAGGATTTCCTGAACCCCTGCGAACCCCCAGCAGCCCACCCCTGCAAAGGAGGAACAGAGAAGAGTAAGGTCATATATTTCAGACTTTAAATTATTTGCTGCGATGTAGGCTGGGATTACTGAGCCCCAACTGAACAGTACAAAGGACTAAAAAGATGAACCAAGGACTGGCCAAGGACTAAAAGATGAACAGGTGAGGAAAGGCACCCCAAGTACTCTGAAAGAACTAAATCAACACTGTGTAATAAGAGAGGCCTGACTGGAAGGGAAGGAACAGTAAGAGGAAAAGAACTTATAGTTGTCCCAATATCCTTCTCAGAATCCAGTATGGGAGAATCCAGTCAAATCAGGACAATCAAGAGATCTCCATCTTCAGGAAATAAGCAAAGAAGAAGAAGAAACTATGTTTTTCTTGTGGGGATCCTCGACACAAAGCCAGATGAAAGTGCTAATGTTGTATATCGTAGAAACAAGATATAAAATTTGTAAACGAACACAGGACATAGCTAGCAAGTGTCCAACGTGCTTTGAATCAGCACACCAGGGAAATTTTACCAGTCTCCCTCCATTTGAGGACAGCTCAAATGTCAGCCAATAGTAGGCATTCTTAAATATTCCCATTATTATTACTTTAGATTGCAGGCAAAAAGTGGAACTTTCTGTTTTTGTAGACTTGGGGGCACCCACTCATTTAATACTGTTGGACTTAAGCGTAGTACCCACAATTATCTGTTACAATGTCCTACCAGTCAATGACTATTTCAGCTTCAACCGCAACAATGCAAGAGCACACAACAGATACAAACTCAATGTAAACCGCTCTAAACTTGATTGCAGAAAGTATGACTTCAGCAACAGAGTGGTCAATGCCTGGAATGCACTACCTGTTCTCAGAGTATATTCATGAACTGGAATAGAGCCCAGTAACAAGGCCAGTGAATAGGCATAGCAACTAACTCAGCCAATGAGGACTGTTTGGAAACTGAAACTAGAAGTAGCCTAGGCGTGGCTCTATATTAAGCTCTGCAACTCTGAGGCCATGTTAAGCTCTGAGTCTGTCTATTGAAAATGAAACTTGCTTGCTTGTAAAACTGATGTCTGTTTCTGAGTCCTGAGTTGCTGTTCTGCTCTGAACTTGGAACATGTCTGCTTCTGTTTGAGTTTGCTTCATGTTGGAGAAATCTACAACTGGTATTGTAAAATTTACTTCATGTATTTATAAAGAAGACAAATGAAGCCTCGGTCATCTGTGTTTACTTTTCTGGCACTGAATTTACATTGCAATACTCTGAACACTACCTGACTCTGTTGTTACATCCTCTAACTAACCCCCACTCCTTTAACCTTAAACTATCCACTATTGACCTCACCCCTTTCCTAAGAGGTCTGTAAGGGGTGTGCATAAGTGCACAATCGTGCCTACCGTCCCTGTCCTATTGTCCCCATTTATTTGTACCTATTTCCTGTATTCTTACTCATGTTTATTCTTATACCTACTATCTTGTAAGTGATTCAAATAATCAAATAAATAAATAAATAAATAATAAAATAATATGAATAGATGCGGAAACTAAAGATGTCTACTCAGGTTCTAAAAAGCTCAATGATAGTCAAGATGATTAACAGACAGTCACTGAAAGCAAGGCTAACTTGGCAGTGGATGGCTCCTTTGCAGTTGACAATCAAAGATCGCACAGAGTTCATAAGACTCTGTGTAATTGCATCCTTGCAAGTACCGTATCTATAATCTTGCAGTTAGAGTAGATTCAGTTCAAGATCCAAATGTAAGCTGGGCACAAAAGACACTCTCATTCCCCTACATGCCAGCAGCATTGTTTACAAGGTGAGGCAGAATTTACAACTGGTAGAATCTAATCAATACTGGTCCAAGACAATGCATTGGTTTCCAGAGCAGGTGCAGCTCTAGCTGCAGCCTTCTGATGTTGACTAATAGCTTTCTACCTTTCATAACAAATATGATTAGGATTCAAACAAATTTTCTGCATTCTTTGTGCACTCTAAACTATACATTTGCCTGAGAACTGAGTTCATAATTAGCCTAATGACAAAGAAGCTAGGTCATAGGTATGCACACACACTCATATTTCTTATTCAGAACAGACTAGACTTGAAGGCCATTGAAGGCCAACTTTGAGGATCTGGTCACAGCAGTGATCTGGACAAGCCAACTGCTAAATATCTACCTAAAACATATCAATGATTCAGTTCAGGAAAATAATATTGAGTTGTAGCTATTAATTCAGGATAGGCAGACAATTTCTCCACTGGCAATAATCTGTCCCCTCCTCCTATTCACTGGTTCATTAAGCATGCATTAAGTTTTAAGTTCTAGGTTAACACCTGCTTTCTCATCAGGATCTACAACCTAGGAGGTAACATTGCAAAACTAGGGCACTCAAGGACATATTACTTATTTGTGCATATATAAGTTATAAGATGGTTTGGATCACTTGGTGAATGGGAGGTCATTGATATTACAAACAAGCAGTGTTCCAAAATGCAACACTTCACAGTCGCACTTCTATAAAGAATATAAATTTCCTCCCTCAGCATTAACACCCAGATGACATGCTGATTCATTACCTATATAAATAGCCAGAGGTTTGGTAGCATATTTAGATGTGACCTTTGACAATTGTAGTTAGATCTTGGGGCTTTTTTCTTGGTGGTTTATGATTAATAAATCAAAATAAAACTACATGAATTGTGACAATGAATTACTTCATAAAGTCTAAACACTATTATTGCCTCAAGACCACCATACATCAGAAACTGGAGATGTTTTCCCAGTCTTAACTCAGTTATATGTGTTTGTTTGTTTGATTTTAAACCGCCCCCATTCAGCCACTCCCCCAAGGAATTTGAAAAAAATATAATAATTTTGAAACTTGAACAGCTTGTTACCCCTGCAGCAATGCACATGAAATTAAGTGTACTGCATGCCATAAATTCCTATATTGATGAATTTTGAAGAGGAATGCATATACACTATTAAAATATATTTTTACTGTATCAGAGTAAAAATCCATGCATGTCACAAAGAGAAATATGTCTTTAGTAATTCAAAGTATACGTTAACATGGGGTGGGGGAGTATCCAAGCCCTCGATAATAATAAATCGTTCTTCTGATTTAAGGTCAGTTACAGATCAAAATTCAAAAGACAATTTCTGAGTCCTTATTTAATCATGAAATGGGAAATAATGCCTCTGGTCCTCATTAGCTTGTCTCCCTTTACTAAAGAATCATACCCCCTTATCCAAGATTAGAGGTTAATCAGGAGGCCACATACAGTACTTTTCATTCTTACTGATTGATTGACAATTAGGCAATGCATGTCTTCATTACATGCAAATAGTGTAAAGCTGCTTTTTCTGTAATTGGGTCCTTTACCAATGTATTATCTTACATTCTCCTTAGTTCTGGCATGCATGTTTATTAGCCGAGTCTTATCTGAAGAACATTAGGTTGAGAAAATCTACTTGGGAAATATTAGTACAGTTGCAAAGCCCCAGTCTTGCTTGCCATCACCAAAAACATTCTTTCCTAAACTTCAAGGTATTCAGATTTCAAGAGGTATCTGAATATGACAATGGCAACTTAGGTCTCAATGGGTGCAGAATTCCTTGTTCATCAAAGAAAGGAAAGAAGATAAAAGTCATCAATCATTGGACAAGTTTAGAGATTGGATTGAAAGGAAAGGGATTCAATGAACAATAGGAACCTATTTGTCTACATTCCAAAGGGAAACAGGACCTCCTGGATAATAAATTGTCACCTGTGAGGGATTCATTCCCTGCTTTATTGCTGGACAGTTTTTAAGCTAAACTTAAGTTTGGAGAATCAAATCAGATAAAACAGAAAGATACATTTTTTTCATGGTATGTATTTTTACCTGCACACCATTGCGTAGGTTCTGCATGTACCAACATGACTGCAACACCATTGTATTTAAACGTATGCTAGTCTGTTTGCAGATGTCATATTTCTAAGCTCTGTCTCCAATTTGCTCATTGAAAATTTAAACCAATTGTACCAAAGATACTTCCAATAATTGCAGTGAGCCAATAAATGACACTAAATCATTTGAACCATGCCTGCTGGATCTTTATTGTCTTGTTCACCACTTCCTCCTTTTTAAATTATTATGACAGTGTACACAGCAAATGAGATAACTATGTTGGGTTTTGTATCACAAATCACTAGTCGAACACTTCCCAAGTGTTTAGGACTGCAAGATGTATCAGCAGATTATGTGAGCAGATCCCAGTAAGGTGGTCTTCTGCAGCTGACTGAACCTTCTGCAGATGATTTTGTCAGTGCCAATTGTTTTTAATTGCTTGCCTAGGTCCTTAGGCACAGCACCCAGTGTGTCGAGTACCAATGGAACCACCTGCACTGGTTTATGCCAGAGTCTTTGCAGTTCGATTTTCAAGTCCTGATATCTGGACTTCTTGTTGTTGTTGTTGTTGTTGTTGTTGTTGTTGTTGTTGTTGTTGTTGTTGTCCATTTCATTTTTTTTAATGTAGCACAGCCTCTGAAAATTTCTAAAGCTTTGCAAAAATATATATGGATAAGAACAGAAAGTTCTCTCTAGCAAGACAGAATCTATTGTTGTGCTTACTTCTATAGCAGGGATCCTTCTGATCCATGGACCGGCACCGGGCCGCAGCATGCCAGAAACCAGGTCATGCAAGCATGCAAAACCCCATCCATGGGATGCAGGCAGCATTCGAAACCACACCCCTTCTGGTCCGTGGAAAAGCCACTCTCCACAGAACCGGTCCCCGGTGCCCAAAAGATGGAGGGCGGCTGTTCTATAGAGTCCTCCTCTTGTATTCAATATTGGCCTAGTAATAAGGAAGATATTTTGAAAATATAGTGAGAAAGCAAGAATAATTGGAGAAAATCTGTTACTTAGAAAAATAAGAGGTAATCTAAAAAGAATGCAGGAGAGCATAAGGTGGTAAACTACTATAAGTGAGGAGCTTATAAGAAGTCAATGAAGCAGTTATGGACAGACAATCCTGGTGAAATGATGTTCTTTGAGCCATGAAGTATCAGAAGCAAGTAAACAACTCGATAGTAATGTCTTACTCCTTTACTTGTCATTACAGGGTGTTTTGTTTCTGTTAGAGAGTTATAAGCTCAATAATTATGCTGAGATAAATAGAATATTTCAAAGAGAGGCTTATGGGTTTAAGTGGCATGACACTGATTAAATTTGGCCATCATTCCTCACTATTATTTTTTAGTTCCACAATTCATTCCTTAGTTCTTGCTTACATCACACTAATAAAAATAACTGTACAAAACTCAGTTCTGCAAGTTTGCTGAAATTATTTAGGTCATTAGTTTCAAATAAAGGGGGGGAAAGTTACATTGCAAGTCATTAATCAT
Organism: Notechis scutatus; assembly: GCF_049901735.1. NCBI lineage: Eukaryota > Metazoa > Chordata > Lepidosauria > Squamata > Elapidae > Notechis > Notechis scutatus. Next base: position 64,740,851 of record NC_142012.1, on the reverse strand, counting down.
GAATGCTAATGCATATTGCTCACATTTACTTTCCAGGTAAAAGAGAGCCAAATCTGCATAACAAAGCAAAAATAGACAAGGGTGTTAAAATACCCAGTCATCAAATGAAGGTGAGGGAAGAAACAAAGAACCTGATGCTATTTTTGTATGTATATGGCAGAAGAAAAGGATTAGTAACAAAGAAGTGCCGTGAAAGAACCTATACCACCTAAATCAGAATGTGAGATGAAATTTTGTAAATGAAAAGAATTACATATAAAATTAAAGACAATATAGAATAGAATTCTTTAGAATAGAATTTTTTACTGGCCAAGTATGATTGGACACACAAGGAATTTATCTTCGGTGCATAAGCTCTCAGTGTACATAAAAATACATTCATCAAGAATCAAAAGATACAACATTTAGTGATAATCATAGGATACTAAATAAGCAATCAACGTCATACTAGGAAACTAAATAAAACAATATAATCATGAAGATACAAACAACAAGGTTATAGTCATAAGTAGAAGGAGATAGGTAATAGGAAGGATGAGAAGAATAATAGTATACAGCCTTAGTAAATAGTTTGACAGTGTTGTGGGAATTAGTTGTTTAGCAGAGTGATATCATGTGGAGAAAAACTGTCCTTATGTCTAGTTGTTCTGGTGTGCAATGCTCTATTGTGTCATTTTTAGGGTAGAAGTTGAAATTTATGTCCAGGATGTGAGGGGTCTGTAGATATTTTCACAGCCCTCTTTTTGACTCTTGCAGTATATAGGCAGGTTGGTAGCAATTGTTTTTTTTTTTTTCTGCAGTTCTAATTATCCATTGAAGTCTATGTCTGTCTTGTTTGGTTGCGAAGCCACACCAGACTGTTTTGAGGTGCAAATGACAGACTCAATAATTCCACTGTAGAATTTTATTTATTTTATTTACTTTAGAAAGTAAACAAAATATTTACTTTCTAAGTATATCTAAGCATATTGAGAATACATATTACATTCTCTATTTGGATTGCTTAGGGTACAGTTACAGTTGGACTTTATTATTTGTTGTCAATACTAGCTTCCCTCTATACGGTTAGACTTTGAGTCCCAGAATTCTCTGTTGGTATGACCATCAGTAATCCGCTGAGGAATTTTGGAATTTGTAGACTCACAAAATTGGAATACAGAGATTGTGGGAATGTTGCTATGTGCAACTGTATCAGAAATATGTCAGTGCATTCATAGAAACAGTCTTTCTTAATTATGTACCAATAGAAGAAAAAAATTGTAACTCATGGTTGAATTGTGTTGTCCTTGGTGCTCTCAGAGCTTGTTAGTTTTCTCCTTTCTAGCATTAATATTACTTAGTTTGGAAAGGGAAACATTTGCAAGAAAACCACCAAGCTCAGAAACCAGGAAGGATCTTAATTATATTTCCAAGGCACAGAAATTTCCGATATTTATCTTTAAACAGAGCATGGAAAATATCAGTAGATTCTCTTGTCCGCAGCATTTGTTTCAATATATTTTGTTAGAACTGTCTTCAAATGGCATTTTTTAGCCTCACCTCCTACTCAATGAAGCAACCTAATACAATTATGTAATTATTGCTTTTCAAAAGCAATGAAAATACTTCATGATTTATAATTTTCTGTAAAAAATCTATCCATGGTGTAATAGCAAGAAAATGCCATGACCTTCAAATGCTGTTATATTTTAGTTCATAAATACTCAATACAAAAAAAAAAAAAAAACCCTAAGTGGCAAATTACATGATGCAATTTAACATAACAGCAGCTTATATTAATTGTTGCCAATTATACGGTAAATACTTTAACATTAAGTAATCACTACAAATGTCAGATAAGTATGTTTAATGGTTGTGTGGCAAGTCCAAATATGCACTGTGTGGAGGCTGTAAATCAGAAAACAGAATGGCCTGTGGTTGCTCAATCAAAACTCCATTAATAGAATCTCTAGGTAATATTTTCTTCCGCTGCCGACTCTGTGCTCATGAGGACATCAAGAAAGAATGGGTGCTGATTTAATCCAGAAAAATATGATTGCTTATGGAACCTAATAAAATTTTGCAGCTGCCCAGTGCCATAATAATCTTTCAGAATCTCACAATAGAATTGTGCTGGAAGAGACTTTGGAAGTGTTCTAGTCAAAACTAGGAGACCCTATACCAGTGGTAATTAACCTTTTTGGGCTCCTGTGCCAAAAATTGTGCGTGCGCTTGCACACTCATGCCAGCATGCAGAAGGCAATGTGTGCTCCCCCTAAGCATGCGCATGCAATCACCCAATCACTTTTTCAGAAGTTTTAGTATTTCGTATCTATTTAATTTGTCAATCGCTTATAAGATACAGGTATAAGAATAAATATAGTTTTGAATACATGAGATAGATACTTATAAAAAACAATAGGACAGGGATGGTAGGCATGATTGGTGTGCTTATGCATGCCCCCTACAGGCCTCTTAGGAAGGGGGTTAGGTCAATAGTAGACAGTCTAAGGTTAAAGTTTTGGGGGTTTGGGGAAGAAACCACAGAGTCAGGTAGAGTATTCCCACCATCACCCACCACAAGTGCTATTGTTGTTGCTTTATTCATAACTCATCTAATTTTATAAATCAATTGTTTTCAAGAGCCTGGGTATCATTCAATTCCTACAATTGCCCAGTCTGACAATTATTGAGAATTCAGAGAAATGAAGTCCATATATCTGGAGAGAGCTCAGGTGAGAGAAAGCGAACAGAAGAAACTAAATATTGACAGCCTCCTCCAAAAGAGAATCTCCAATGTATCATACCTAAATAACTTTAGCAAAATTACATTGGGAACAAACAGAGGGGCATAGCTACTGCCTTTGTGCCTGGTTTGTGGGCTTCCCAGAGTAATCTGGAAGACCCTTACAGAAACTGGCCAATATGGAACAGTAATTTGCAAGATAATGTTTATATGAATGAAGATTAGCAAAGTAAACTGAATAAAAGGAGAAGGCATTACTGTCAACAGTTTGCAATTTATTCAACTTGTTTCTACAACATTTTATAATTCCCAGAATACATTTATCTGGGCCTTTGACAAACTACAAGCTTCTGATAGACTGATGATAAACAATTTGTTCTGGCAAAGGAACAACTAGAATTTTCAGAATACCCTTCATGGTTAATTCTGCATTATTATAGTTAGCATAATTTTGAAGTCATCTCACGGTTTATCCCTACTGTCACTTATAACCAAAAAAATTAAGGTGGGGTTATTTTCACCTTCATTCTCATGATTTTTCTCTCACACACAACTGAATAATCTTTCCTGAAATTTCTTTCTCCTTTCTTAATGGTTGGTTTCTCCTCTTCCTAGAATCAGATATCCATTCTATCATATCTACAGATGATATTCTGCTCAGTGTTCTGATTAAGAACTAAGTCACTCTGATGAATATAGTCAGATATCATTCTATTGTTGAATAACAACAGAGAGATAAATATGTTTTCATTCTTACTGGAATGATATAGGCTTAGATTTCAAATCTTATCCCATT
>NC_142012.1:63698053-63778053 GCF_049901735.1 Notechis scutatus | reverse complement strand
ATATCAGTTTATACCAGGAACAAAAGGGAAAAATTGTTTGATTTTTATTTTGATAGGAACTGATCTAATTAACATTTCCTATACTAATATAGAAACTAGAGTACAAAAAGAGACATTTGCATTTCTCCAGACATTGAAGTATTGATGCAACCAAAATATGTAAATAAAAAGGTTTGTATTATGAGATGTGGATACAAAAACAGTACACTAGGAAAAATATTTCTAAAACATAACCATAAACAATCATTACATACCTTTTTATGATGAGAATATATGTTTTGAACTCATTAATGTGTACCTAAATTGCTTCCCATTCCCAAACCTTTGAAAAACAAACCATTGCTATAGAAATGACTTTTGTTGGGGGCAATATGTAAATAATGCTTATATTGTAAACCATCCAGAGAGTGGTATAAAGTATTATGGAGCTGTATATAAGCCTAAATGCTATTGCTATTGCTATTGTTCTACAATTGGCTGAAGCAGTAAATCTTTCCCACAATATATATATATATATATATATATATATATATATATATATATATATATATATATATACATATACATATACATATACATATACATATACATATACATATACATATACATATACATATACATATACATATACATATACATATACATACATATACATATACATATACATATACATATACATATACATACATACATACATACATACATACATACATACATACATACATATATATATATATATATATATATATATATATATATATATATATAGTACTTTAGCTTCTGAAATATTGCCTTATTTATATATGCTTTGGAACATTTTTTTCAAGAATGATAAGATCATTTAATGATAAAAGCTTATAGTTATATTGAAAATTGTTCCTTATAATGATTTATTAAAGGTAGCAATTTTAATAAAATAAAATAATGTTCACTAACCTTCATATTGTACCTCTTTCCCTTTTCAAGTAATGAGAAAGAATATATATAGGCATTGTCAAACTTGTTTTAGCAGTGCATTATTTTGGGAAAGAGACAATAGTATTTAAATGTTCTAATATTGGAAGAAATCAGCAATAAAAAAAGAAATCAGAATCTGATGTTGGATTTCTGATTAAATGTCTGCCCAAAGATTCAAAAGTCCCTTAATAATTCTACAAAATTCAGTCCAGTGTTTTAAATTGTATATATTATCCTATTATCATTTTGTTGTATCAATTGTATGTACATAGCAGTCTTAATTTTATGATATCTCCCTGCTGACAGAAAGGTCTTTTTAGTGCTTCTTCTTACATGTAGTTACTCTTCTTTCTCCAAATCTATTCAAGGAAATGATAGTTGAAATACCTGGAGTGCAGAAGGAGTAAGAATAAGTCCAACCTGTTCTAATTGTTCTGTTCTAATTGTACCAATACAAGATTTGACCCACTGATTCACCCTCAACAAATATGTATATGTATACATGCGCTTATGTCTATGTCAATGGTGGGATTCAAATTTTTTCACTACCGGTTCTGTGGGTGTGGCTTGGTGGGTGTGGCAGGGGAAAGATACTGTAAAATCTCCAGTCAGAGGTGGTATTTGCCGGTTCTCCGAACTACTCAAAATTTTCCCTACTGGTTCTCCCGAACTGGTCAGAACCTGCTGAATACCACCTCTGGTTTATGTATGTGTTTGTGTAAGTGTTTGTGTGTAGAAAAAGTACAGAGAAGAGCAACCAGGATGATTAGGGGACTGGAGGCTAAAACATACAACGAACGGTTGCAGGAACTGGGCTTGGCTAGTCTAGTGAAGAGAAGGACCAGGGGAGACATGATAGAGGTCTTCCAATATTTGAGGGGCTGCCACAGAGAGGAGGAAGTGGGTCAAGCTATTTTCTAAAGCACCTATAGGCCAGACAAGGAATAATGGATGGAAACTGAACAAGGAGAAATTTAACCTGGAAATAAGGATAAACTTTCTGACAGTGAGAACAATCAACCAATGGAACAGCTTGTCTTCGGAAGTTGTGGGAGCACCATCACTTGAGACTTTCAAGAAGAGATTGGACTGCCATTTGTCAGAAATGGTGTAGGGTCTCCCGCTTGGGCGGGGGTTGGGCTAGATGACTTACAAGGTCCCTTCCAACTCTGATTATCTGATTTCTGGTTGCAGTATTCCAGTATTTGAGGGGTTACCACAAAGAAGAGGGGTCAACTTATTTTCCAAAGCACCAGAGGGCAACACAAGAAGCAATAGATGGAAGCTAACCAAGGAGAGAAGCAACCTAGAATTAAGGAGAAACTTAATGATGAGTACAATTAACCAGCTTGCCTTCAGAAGTTGTGGGTGCTTCCACAACTGGAGGCTTTGAGACTGGACAGCCACTTGCCTGAAGTGATATGGGGTCTCTGCTTCAGCAGGGGTTGCGCCTGAAGACCTCCAAGGTCCCCCTTCCAGCTCTTTTCTGACAGGTGGTGTGCATATCTCTCTCATACTGAACTATTCCATTTCCAAAACTCCATCCATTATTTTATGTAGTAGCTGATCCAGCAGGATAACTGATCTGTACAACATGACATTACGCACACATCCCCTTGTGGTGTCAGGAAAAACATTGCTATCGTCCTTTCAATACCTTGTGCTAGGCGAGTGAGAAACTGAGCACTCTTTACAAGAGTGTCAAGTTTTCCTGCATTAATTGTGAAATGGCAGCATAGGTGAAACAACAACAATAATATTCATCTATCTTCCTAAACGACAGCAAAAGTAACAAAAACAATTGCTTTTTTTTTATTAACATCTTTAGAAATGGTAATAAATCACACTTGAGTGAAGTGATGTATTTCTCCCTTCTTATAGTCCTGACATTTTATAATCAACTTATATGCAGCATTCCATTTTCTTCAAACTGGATTATCTGGTTTGTATGCGTCAGTTTTTTGCGTATTGCATAAAGAATACAAATATCACTTTTTCCTCCATCCTTAGCCATACCATACACACATTTTCTCTGTCCCAAATTATTTGTTCCCAGGTTTTGGTTTATTTAAAGACCAGAATTTGCATATGCATGCAGTACATATACATATATTTATTTGTGTGTGTGTGTGTGTGTGTGTGTGTGTGTGTGTGTGTGTATGTGTGTTCTGATCCAGCCTTAGCAAAACCAAGAAACAGACTCCTTGTCCCAAAAAACCCCTTTTTATTTAGGTACTATGAATTAGTGGCATTAACATACCAAAAAGTCCAGGCAATAATCCTTCCAAGGGTTAACTGAAGTACAGACTTTATCAGTCCTTAGATAACTGCCAGTCCGGGAACTTCCAGACACAAAGCTGCAAATTACATTCTGGCAAGCAGAATGAGCAAATATTCCAAAAAAAAAAAAAAATCCAAACAGTTGTCTCCCATAACACCAGTCCCCCTTTTCTTCTATTTATTCCCCAGCCAGGTAGGTGCCATTCAGTGTCCATGTGTGCCTTTCTTCCTAAGTCAGCTCCTGTTCCTCAGTTTTTTCTCTCCTGACAGCTTTGCGCATACTTGCATCTGGAACAGGCTCCAGCTGTTCTTCTTCCCCACTTATCTCCAACTCCGAAGGCAGCTGGGAAATGTCAGACAGCCCTGGCTCTATCTCTGCTTCTGATACAGAGCATCCATCATAGCCTTCCCCAGACTCCAGGACTGGCCAACTTCCCTCCCCAACCTGAGCTCTTACATATATTAAATTCCTATGTATATCACTATATAATTAATGGGATAATAGAACTGTTTATACATTGTCATGTTTTGAAAGAAGCTAGAATTTAATTGCTAATATGTTTTATAGTACAGGAGCAAAAGATATCATGATTTCATATTACTTTAAACAGTACAGAGCAAAAGAGGGTCAAGCCAAACCATTAACAAAAAGAGGAAAAATCACTTTTTCTCCATGATGACAGTGAAATGACTTCAATTAAAAATATTTTTAATTATATTTAAAGAAAGATTAGATAAGAATTAATAAGACAATAGTAAGAGGAGTTAACAAAGAAAATTAAGACAAATAGTGGTATAAGTCTTATACTGCCTTTTGGTTGGAAGCCATCTTCCCATAATAGAAAGGAGTTTTATGTCTGTGCATTACAAGATACTAGTGAAAATATTATTGAAATATTTATGATTGGTTCTTTCCAAGTCTGGAAAGTTGCATAGTGTGAGATTTCTCACAATCATGTTCATGGTTGACCTATACATAACACACACATACATACACAATCCTTAGAGGTTTTTTTTTTAAAAAAAAAAAATTCAGGGCAACTACTTAGTGATTTTTAAAGGTGACAGATGTTTGAAAATTCATATCAATCAATGCTGAATTAATTATAACCAAGCATATATGTCATTTTTTAATAGTTTGGGGTATATTCTTCGCAAAACAGGATATTCCAACAATATCATAACAAAAGAAAGTTCTGTCTGCAATGGTAGGAATAGGAAAATTTATATGCAACTGTAGGTCTTCAGTCAAAAGGTTTTACCTGAAATGTGCAAAATGTGTACCCTGTTTTTTTGTTTTGCATTAAACATGATACAACAACAGAACATGAATAAATATTGTTTGAATTCAATCATATAGAGAAATTCTCTGGGTAGAATTGAAGTCTGTTATAATTCTATAACACATGAACAACCATAGTCTATTGCATGATGAACTTGCCAATATTAAATTAAATGCTGAAATGTCGGGGATTGCTCTCTTTCTTTTGCCATAGTTAACAGATTTTTATTAACTGGCAGAATATTTAACAAAGCATTGTCAATTATTCTCTTTAATTTATAAACTTTTCAAACTGATTAATATTTATTCAATAGATCACACACACACACACACACATACACACATTCATATATTGTTTAGATTTTCTATTTTTGTTTCATTTTTATTGTTTTTTTTCTCATTTTTAAAATAAGTTCTTTTGTTTTGTTTTTTCTTATTATTTGAGGCATGATGGAAGAACTTGCTAAAGTGAATGAATAAATACATAACTAGATAGAATATTTAACCGAATATTTTCTACAACAAATGTTTGACATTCAGTTTTGCCATGCTTCCTTGGTCTTAAGGCAATATATTGTTGTTTGAAAGAAAGCAAAGTTGTATAGCTCACTGTAATGCATAAACACTCATGATTAGTGTTTATGCATCATGCAAACCTCTGACTTTCCATGTTAAGAATGTAGTCAAAAGGAAGAAAAAGTATTTAATGTGTTTTCAGAGCAAAGAAAAAAAATAGTTTGTTTGAATACCTCTGTGTCAAGTTCAGCAGTGCCAGCAACATTATATTTATTTGTATTTCAGACAGTTTGTATAGAAATATGCCTCTGTTTGTTGGAACGAGAATGGTGGAGCATTACACTATCATCACCCTCAAGAGTTTTTGCCTTCATCAGATGTTGAACCTACTTTTCTGTTGCAACTTTTCTTGATGACTTTGTTTCAAAATAGGCTATTAGACTTGATCAATGGGAGGGTAGTTTATTTTTCAACTCAACTATTCCTGTTACAATGTATATATCAGATAAGTTCCTATCGATTTCCAATTTTCTAGAACAAAAATTGTCTATGTAGTTCCTAGTCTGATACCTCTATGGCTGTAGTGAAAGAATATAAGATTTTTGACATTTATCTGAGTCTATATAGGTATGATGTCTGATGTTCCTCATTCTGTGATAATACTTTACTACAGTATATTTATGTACATATAGCAATTGCACTTAGACTTGTATACCACTTCACAGTGCTTTACAGCCCTCTCTAAGCAGTTTACAGAATTACCCCCAACAATCTGAGTCCTCATTTTACCAACCTTGGAAGGATGGAAGGCTGAGTCAACCTTGAGCCAGTCAGAATCAAACTGCTGACTTGCTGGCAGCCCGCAGTCAGCAGAAGTATCCTGCACTACTGCATTCTAACCACTATGCCACCACGACTAACATATATTGAGTAGTAATCAACACTGGCCATAAGGTTTGCATATTATTTTCCATTCCTTCTCATGCTGACCTATGTTCTGTGGAGTTCATGTCATGATGGAAAAATTCACTGATTTTTTTCCAATGATTTAACTTTTGAAGGCTTATGTGGGTTCATAAGGTTCTCAATATCGGACCACTACTCCAAATTGTATCTGTCTGCCTGGTAAAAAAAAGAGCTGCTCCACTAATTTAATGCCATCTTCAGATACCCTATCCTAGAACTTCCAGCGACATTACCATTCACTTATTAATTTGCTTCTGGAAAGCTGTAAGAATGTGAAAATTTAAGAAGAAGAAGAAGCATTATTTTGCTCCAAGAATGACACGCCGGTTTGGTGAGCATCAATGTTTATATAGTTTTGTTCTGTTTTTAACCTGAGGAAATCATGTATGATATAAAATTTAGTAATTAAATAAATGACAACATTTTATTCTGCTAAAGTTTACAGTTTTGGTACTCAGTTGGTACTGCTCGTGCCACAGAGACCAAATGTTTTGTATTTTTGTTCAAAAACAAGAAAGACTTCATTCAAAACTGAACTTCTAATATAAAATTCTAACTAATAATGTGACTTTTTAAGCTATTGTCTATCTATCTATCTTTTTTTAGCTATTGTCTATCTACATATTTATTTAGCGTTTAATGTATAATAATCAATATGAAATGAATTTTTGAAATGTTATTTTCAAACTAGTACTAGAATCTTACTACACCTGACTTCCAATTTATTTAAAAAATATATCTCTAGGCCTACATGGCCACATAAATATTTTACAAAATAAAAATGGGAGATGATTGTAGCTTAGTGCTATTTTTGGAACTGTGCTTAATTGCACGGAATGAAAACCAGGGTAAATCTGGGAAATGTGATGCAAGATACGTAAATGATTTTTAAATTAATTGCAATTTCTAGTAACTTGCTGGACAGTTGATATAACTGTTTTGTTCAGGTTTGTTGTATTTTTGACAGCAGAGATTTGTCTCTGTTTTCTTCCAGAATTATTAAAATAAAATCTTTGGTTGCCAACAGCTGTTTGGCACCTCCTGAAAATCTCCCATCTTAATGCTTTGGTTCTGCTTTACTGTTTAAGATTAGTATGGTAGATTGATGCCACCTAGCATGTCAATACCACTCTGATATAGATAGATAGATAGATAGATAGATAGATAGATAGATAGATAGATAGATAGATAGATAGATAGAGATAGAGAGAGAGAGAGATGTTAGATAGAGATATAGATATGTAGATAGATAGATAGATAGATAGATAGATAGATAGATAGATAGATAGATAGATAGATAGATAGATAGATAGATAGATAGATAGATGTTTTCTTACATTTTTGCAGGTATTTATATGTATGATATTCAGCTTTGTTCGGGTATTTTCCCACATCATTATAGTTGTGCTTTTAAAGTTGTAGCGACATTTCGGCAGAATCTCATCTGCCATCATCAGGCTTGTGTATGTATACCAATACACAAGCCTGATGATGGCCGATGATTCTGCCCAAACGTCACTACAACTTTAAAAGCACAACTATGATGACGATGGGAGAATGCCGAACAAAGCTGAATAACATACATACATACATACATACATACATACATACATATAAAATTTTCTGAAATATATTTATCAAAGTCACTATAAAATAGTGCATCTCAAGTGCCTTGACGTATTGCTTTTTCTCCCCACAGTGAAAACTTTAGAATACAGATGATATGATTGTTCCATATTCATTTAAAGGTACATTATCTGAATTCTCTTGAATAATTCATTAAATTAATTGTCCCTAAACCTTATGGATGCCTTTTTCCTCTATTAAGGTGACTCAGGTAAAGAGAGATATAGAAGAGCTATAGATCTTAGAAATAAGTGAACATCCACCTTACTTCATGAAGGAAGTCTGAGAGAGATTTCAACCGAACTTTCATCAGACTGAAGAATTCTCTGATACTTACGAAGCACAGTACAATACTGTTGTAAAGAAAACTACATGGATAGGTCCAGGAAGTTACTGACAGTCAAACTAGACTCAAAGGAGATTTTTCTTGATTTGATACAGCATGCTACACGACAGCTGCCATTATAATTACCAAGACACCAGAAAACATAACTGTCATGACCTTCAGCTTTCTGTCTGCTAATACATTCCCCTCTGCTCTGAATTATTTTACAGTTATGAATATGACTTTCTAGTATTATCTTATCAACCCCAAAGGATGATTCTGTCATTGTTGTTGTTGCTGCTGCTTCTGTTATTTTAAATGTATATACTATCTTTAATCAGACACAATTCACATTAATTTCACAGGAAAAAAAACGTGTTGTAGGGATTTCTTTGCTGAGTTGCTTTTAGGATTAATCATTGTGGCTTCTCCTCATAAATCATCGGTAGATTTCTAAATGGACTATAGATCTTTTTCCTCAGGCAACAATTCTTCCACAAAAGAGATAATCCTTGCTGTGACATCTGTGCATCCTTAGATGCACTGGCTGTATATTTGCTTGTTTTAACTATACCACTTCTATAAAATTAAAATCTCTATTTATATTCAGGAGATGCCACGTATACAGTCTAATTAAATTCTCAAAAGAATTGATGAATATGCAGAATGCAATAATCCAAAAAGAAATGTGATTTTTTAAAAATGCAATGCTAATTATTAAAAGTATGTACAAAGACTCATTATGCATTAACTACTGGTTAATTATTTACTGTTTCTGCGTTTATTAAGTATCAGTGCCCGTCTCTTCAGAATTTGCATCCACTGATAGCAATAGTAATTTATATGCACTAACCTTAGGTTCCTGAGTGTGTTGTCTATCAATATGAGTCCATGTGTGGATATATTTTTTTTCACATTGTCCAACAGATGGTCTCCTGCTTTTGTTTTTTAAACAATTAATTTTAAATTGTTATTCCACATATACTATTTGGATAGTGTAATGGAACCCAGCCCTTGTTTTCCAAAATAAAGCTAATAATGCATATAACAACAAAGACATTATATGCACAAAGAGTTGGTGAGAATCATCGGAAAAGGACAGAGGTGGTATTCAGCAGGTTCTGACCAGTTCTGGAGAACTGGTAGCGGAAATTTTGAGTAGTTTGGAGAACTGGCAAATACCACTTCTGACTGGCCCCTCCCCAATCTATTCTCTGCCTCCCAAGTCCCAGCTGATTGATTGGGTCTTCTTTTGTTGCCCTGCACAGGAGAACGGAGCTGGAAAGCAGGTTAGTGGGGTGGGAAGGGAATGGGATTTTGCACTAACCTTCCCCCAGGAGTGGGGAAGGAATGGAGATTTTGCAGTATCCTTCCCCTGCCATGCCCACCAAGCCATGGCATACCCACCAAGCCACGCCCATAGAACTGGTAGTAAAAAAATTTGAATCCCACCACTGGAAAAGGAAGTAGGGACTGAATTTGCACAGTGTGCTGGATTGGATGACTTAAAGGTTCAGAATATTGTTAAACATACTGATATAACCAATACAGGGGCAAGAGAATGTATGTAGAACAGTTAGCAATCCAGAATTGAACGAGGGTAATTGTAAATCAGACTATCCTTCCCCAAGATGGAATGCCTATGCCATCTTTCCTTTTTTTGTTGTCCAGAAAAAAGAACACCAACTCTACTAAAATAAAGATCTCACAAATTGCCCTTTCTGGTTTTTCTTTAAAGACATTTTGCTTTTCATCTAGGAAGCTCTGTATCACTAAATGTTTACAGAGATTCTTAGTCATCCAGAACATGGTTGTCCCAAACGTGTTTTTTCAAGAGGCAATTTGATTTTTCTGGACAAAAACTGAAAGAATAACTGGACAAAACAACTGGACAAAAGCATCTTTGGAACAACATGACTTGAATGTCTGAGAATCTTCATAGACATATAGAAGAGGTTATTAATGTAAATAGCTTAAATCCATTAAATTAAATATGTGAAAAGAAATATTTTCTTTCCTTTTGGCAACAACTCTGATATCATAAATGCAAAATAAATAAATGAGATTTCACTATGATAGTGCTAGCAGTGAAGAAACTATACAAACATAGGCGATACTGGTTATTAAGTAATTGTGCTCCACTTAAAATATTTTAATTATATATATTTTCTGGCAGGTAAGTTATAAAAATGTAGCAAAATTCAGCCTCAAACTTTTGTACAGAGAACAATACAGTTTGTTACGATGCCATTATTATGTGTTTATTTAGAATGACCATACCCAAAAGAGTTTTCATTCCTAAAATAAACATTACCAGAATATTCTGTGGGCTTTTCAGCTGTGCTGTGCCCACAATCAATTCTATTTAGCTGATAGTAACTGTTCGGAAAATAAATAACCCAAAGTGGTTACGTGGCTCCACATTTTCAGTGCAAAAGCTCTACATAGACACCTACGTTGATTGCAAAGGAAAGATGAATTTAATACATTTTCATTAAAATACTGTTTTGATGGCAACCCCTGTATCTAAAATGAATACAATGTGTCATTTTATTATTTAAATTTGACACTCACAGAGCTAAAATTGTTCAGGCAACAAGCAAACTAATTCTGTGCATTTAAGTCTGTCATATTAGCTTTATCATGTAATATTGATTTCCCCCACTCTTTCTATAAGAAGCAATAACAAAGCCCTGACCTATGATTACTGACGTGTCCAACTTTGGAAATATATGAGATCAGACTGTTGACAAAATAAAATCTTATACATCAACCGAATGGAAACCTGATGATGCTTGAAGCATAATGTGATGCATATTGCTCCAGGTCTTTTGTCTTCACCCACAAATCCTTAATCCCATCTATCATGGCCTGACAACTATTCAACTTGTCTTTTTGGCACTTGTTTAGTTTGCTTAGAAGCATTTTTTTTCTTATTCCATCGGGAAGACATATGTACATTAAAGAGAAAAGTGAGAAAGGTTTTGCAGTATTTAAAGGCTAACAAATTGATTGCAGCAGGAACAAAATATAAATTCTGGGAAAGTGTATGCTAATTAGTTTTCTCTTTCTGTCAAAGAATGGAGGAAAGACAGCATAGTAGGTAAAAATACCCTTCGACAAAGTCCTAATCCTAAACTTAACCTTTTGAGTATTGATTGAGATGTTCATATTTCCCATATATTGGGTAGTGTGCCTCCCATGCTAATGTCCCAGAATTCATGTTACCCCTATTCTTATTTGCCTCATAATGTTTTTATGTTTTGCTGTCAGAACAAACTGTACTTTCAATGATATTGTTCTGACCAAGGCTTCCTGAGACACCAACAAACACCTGTTAAATCCAAAACCCTTTTATTGTAATTCAATGGCTATGAATTATCATAATTCACAGCTTGTAATGAGTCTCAACCAGTTATAAATAGTCCCATTGAAGTCTGCCAAAGTCCTTCGGAAGAAGTCTGATAAGAATGCACCTTTATCTTTCTTGAAGTGCTGCCAACAACTAAAGTACCAATTAGTCTTTCAAAACCAAACGGAGCACAAATTCACCATGGAGCTTTCAGATTCCAAACCGACCAAAGGGAACAATGTTGCTTCCTGCAAAGATTCCTGTCCCTTTGCCGTTCCTTTATATCTTACGGGAGGGGCAATCACCTCCAAGCCTTACTCCCGAGTCACCCCTTTTGTCTTAGTTGCTCTTGCCTTCTGGCACCTCTGTGCACATGCGCACTGGGAACAGGCTCCCCTTGTTCCTCCTCGCTGCTGTCAGATTCGGAGGCTCCGGAGTCAGCACCCCACTCCTAGATGGTCCTGGCCCCACCTCTGCATCAGATGCAGAACCCTCGTCCGAGTTCTCCCCAGACTCCCGGACTGGTCCCTGTTCTTCCCCACTGTCCAATTCTGCTGCTGTCTGTACAGGCTGCTGGTGGACCACAACAGATATAACAAGGAAGCAACATGAAAAACATAACTTGTGAGGAAAATGTGCTAAAATGACTTAAATATGGTCTGTACTGTTGAGGCATTTTTGGATTGTGGATACCACTACATTCAAGTGATCAATCCAAGTAATCAATCTCAGGATCACATTAAAAAAAATAACAGAGGGGGTGTTCTATAAGTCAATAGTGATTTTAATAAACTGCAATTCCTCACTACTAAATCTGTCTGCATCTGATCTGAATTCCAATTACCTGTCAAAAATTCATCCATCATAACTTAGCTCTAGTGGCACATTCTGGTGGCAGATGTTTCAGGAAAACTATTTCAAATGGGAAATATATCTTTTCATGTATAGAGCTCTTCCCACCCTGAAAAAAAAAAATGAAGAAGGAAAACAGCAAGCATTTCAAATACAAGCCAATCAACCCAAACCACATGCAAACATAACATAATTTACATAATTTATAATTGCCTCAATTGTAAATCAATATAAAAGTTTTAAGCTCATCTGATCTTTCAGATATGAATAATTACATGTCAGTACTGGGGACTTGATGACAATCATATTATTTCCATCTATCTTTTTTTAAAAAAAGAATTTTTATTTTTAAAAACAAACTTACACATACAAAACATAGAAACATAAAACCCATCTTCCATTTTATATACGTACAGTGTGTCAGTTGGCTACAAATCTTTTGTGCTATTCTTTTGTAGTCATTTACTCACAATTTATATCAATTTTCACATTGTTGAACTAACATATGCTTGTATATTTATCAGTTATTAATCATCCATGACTAAACTATTTATTCCATCATTTTATATGAAATGTTGCAAGTTTTATCTTAAAATTTATATTATACTTTCAACCAATGGTTATATATGTCTATATTATGTCTTAAATCAATCTATTAAATTTCTATCACAAAATTATCTAGTCTATTACATTACCATGTCTTTTTGTCCAACCATTGATAAAACAGATCCCATTTCATATAAAATTGTTTATCTTCTTGTTTTTTAATTTCAAATGTCAATTTAATCATTTCAGCACAGTCCATAATTTTCTTAATAACTTCCTCCTGCATAGGTATTTTATCATTTTCCCAATTTTTAGCAAATACAATCCTAGCCACTGTTAGTATATTTACAATCACATATTTCAACTCTTTGTTGTATATTTCTGGTATAATTCCCAATAAAAAGATCTCTGGTTTAAAGTCTATATGTCGTTTTATCATTTTTTCCAACCATGTGTGGATTTTAGTACAATATTTCTTTGTGTGCAAGCATGTCCACCACATATGGTAATATGAACTAGGTATCTGATGACACTTCCAACATTTATCCAATTTATTCTTAAACATTCTCGCAAGTCTCGTCGGGGGTAGATGCCACCTGTAAAACATCTTATACACATTTTCTTTATATGCAGTTGATATTGTCATTTTATAATTTTGAGACCACAATTTTTGCCATTTTTCTAAATCAATCTCATATCCAAAATTTCCCCCCCAAGCAATCATCGTTTCCATCTATCTTTATGTAGTGATAGTGTGGACTTTTTAAAAGATGTACTATTGTAAAAATATATTGCCCTGACTTTTATTAAGGTGACAGCAACAACTACTACAACAACTGCTACTACAACCACAACTACATAGGGCTTCTCGGTATTATTATGATATAGTTGTTACGTCTGTGCATAGTAGTCAAAAGGGGTGCTTCACTAATTGTATAATTGTATGAAATGCAGCCAATATAAGCATTAAAGAAGTGAGTTATTTCAATAGGACCACCAGTAGAGAGGCCAGTAAAAGAGGGATTGTCTTCATAAATACTCAGGATAAAACTGATTGATTGGTGATGTCCCACCAAGTCAGTATCAACTCTTAGGAACCATTCCTAAGAGGAAGATCTGTCCCTAATTTGGTATTTCAGGTCTTCCAATGGTACATTACTTGCTATTGTAAGCGAGTTCCTACAATTTCCACTGGTTGTCCTTTCTTCCCTTTCCTTCTACCTTTCCCAGAATTAAAACTTTTTCCAAAGAGCTAAGTTTTCATATAATGTAGGAGTGTTTGAGCACTGGCTTTAAATGACAAATCTGGATTGATTTGTTCAATTATCCATTTGTATATTTACTTGGCTGCCCAAGGTAGTCTCAAGAGTTTTCTCCTGCACCGAAGTCCAAAAGCATCAATATTCTTTCCACCCTGCTTCTTCAAAGTCCAACTTTAACTTTCATAGAGAATACAAAGAATATTATTATTGTACTATTGTGATCTTTATCGGGGTATATAAATATCATTTCCAAGGCATTAAGAGGTTAGAATGCAGTACATTACTGCAGGCTAATTCTGCTGGCTGCCAGCTGCCTGCAATTTGGCAGTATTAATCTCACCAGGCTCAAGGTTGACTTCCATCCTTCCAAGGTCGGTAAAATGAGGATCTAAATTGTTGAGAGCAATATGCTGACTCTGTAAACCACTTAGAGACGGTTGTAAAGCAGTATATAAGTCTAAGTGCTATTGCTATTAATACCTGCTGTATCGAGTGGTAGTCTGTTGTGTATTTCTTGACAATTTGTCCTTTGTTATTTACTGTGGCGATTCTGTCTCAATATTTTTCCATAAGAAAAATCTTGCTTAGCACGTATACCTCTCAGGGCAAAGTTCACTAAACTGACAGGAAAATAACTGACAGGAAGAAGCTAAATTGATAAGATTAACACAGAGGTCTGTGTCAGAAAGGATGTATACTCAAAAGTCTGTCAGATAAGATGTGTATTCTGTAAAGACATGTTTACCGGAAAACTATTAATCAATAACAAGCCAAGAAGTTCGTTATTTGTATCACTTGTAGCCTGGTCTAAAAGATAAACTTTGTAACTTCTTTGTCTTTCTGTAAACCCCCTCACCCCCTCTTTTCAGCATAATAAAAAGAGCACAGCGTAGAGCAAGCTAGCCAGCCTAAACATTCCATCTGTCTTAGGCTCAAATGAGGCAATCCCATCTGCCTCAAGCAATGCGCTGTCTCACCTAAAGAAATCTTCGTCTTGTGTTCTTTTTTTCTTTAGCTTTGCAATCACTCTTGCGAGAGTCCCTCAATCACCCTGGCTATAGGGTCCTGCTTTTGCCAAACTTCGCCCTTGCGAGGGCTTTCTCTCTATCTCACCCTTGCGAGGGTCCCTTTCTGAGAGGAATTCAGCAATCAACCTGAAGATCTAAACAACAGACCGGTCGCTCAACGCAACAAATGGGGGCTCGTCCGGGATGCCTTGATTCGTCTGGGATCTCTTCGATCTTCAGGTTCCAAGGTGTGACTTCTGTCTAGAGGTGCATCTCCTTCACTCCCATTGCTACGCACCTGGCATAGGTTTCGTACGAATCGTAAGTAATGGGCTCCTCACTTTCTCAAGTTTCGTCAGGCACAGGGACGAACTTTATAGTCTAGTGAAGAAGGCTAATTCCTTTCAGAAAATTAATGGTACAACTGTGTACCCAATTTCAAGAAATCTTTAAATAAATTTATAATTTATATAGAGGCGCAATGTCCAGCCTATCCATCTGCTGGAACTCTTAGCCATTCTCAATGGGAAAAATTAGGAAAATATTTACATGAAATTCCCAGAGCTCCCATGGATATACTTATCTCTTGGAGAGCAATAATGGCTGCTATAACAATTGTTTATCCATCTTCTAGTCTTCCTGAAAATATTTTTCTCCTGTTTCCTCTGATTCCCTTTCTTCTAATTTAAAAACTTCCAAGCCTCTTGCAGCTCATTTTGATACAAATTCTTCCTTATCTCCTTATCCAGACACTTCTTCCCCTCCTCCCCTCCTTCCTACAACTCACCTCACATTCCTGATGTTAACCCTATCAACTCCACTGATTCTCCTGCCTCCTTGCCTGTTTGTAATACCTTTCAGAAGGCACTGATTAAAGGATTCTTTTCTCTTACATCTTCTCAACTTGCTGCTTTGGCACAATGACTATCGCTTAGCAGTTCAATTTGTTGCAACAGCTGGCTTTTCTCAAACTGTTACCCTAGACCATCTTCTTTGTCAGGGAGCCATCCTACTCCACAGGATGAGATTCAGATGGGCAAAAGGGTTATCCCATCATGAGAAAGGTCCTTCTCAACCTTCTTTGTCTTTTAACAAAATTCTTCAAGGACCCCACAGATTTTTATTCTTATTCTCAGTGTGTTCCATCTTAGAACAAATCATTTAACTGTCTTTATAACTTCTCTGTTGTGTCTATTCAACATGTAGGGCCGTGATCTTATGTCTCAACTTAACACAAAACTCATTATTGATTAATGGAATCTTTGCAAAAACTCTACCATGTGTCAATACTATGTAAATAATGTCTTGCTACTCTATTGTTCTGCTTTTCCACAATTTCTGATGTACTTGAGAAGACAAGAGTGGGAAGCTAAGATTGTTTATTGCAAGTAGATTTGATGATAAAAATGAAGGAAGGAAATGGAAGTAGGAAGGAGAGAGATGGTTTGTGGATGATTCAGATTCACAGTCCACTCAAGCATTTTTAAAAATTATGCAAGGTCCTGATGAGCCTTATGCTTCATTCATCAGTCGGCTTCAAACAGCCTTAGATAGACAGATAGATAATTCTGTTGCTAAACAAGAATTACTTATAAAATTGGCTTTTTCAAATGCAAATCAAGATTGTCAAAAAATTCTACAGCCAGTTGCTAATAAGCCAGGAGTGACTTTGGCTGAGTTTTTACAACTCTGTAGAATTGTAGGAACAACCACTCATAAAATGGATATGCTTGCTACTGCAATCACTTCTTCATTACCAAATCCTAATTCTGCTTCCACTTTTTCTCCTGATGCTTTTGCTGTAACACGCAATGGCAATTGTTTTAACTGTGGAAAGCCAGGACAATTTAAAATCAATGTCGTTGCCAGGGGTGGAGCTGCCTTTCGGCCAAACCAGAGGTCCACCTTCCTCATCTAAGCCAAAAACTATCTGTCCTCGCTGCAGGAAAGGCTATCATTGGGCTTCACAATGTCATTCTAATCCTTCTCCTTCTCAGCCTTCGGGAAACTAATTGAGGGATCTTCAGCTAGCCTCGCTACAAAGGCTGAATTACCTGTCACAACATTTCCTGTGGTGCTGTTAGAGGATCTTGTGTATGATGATCCTGGTGCAGTTTTTACTCTTCCTTTAACTACAACATTTCTCAAACCTTTACCTCCTTCCACACCTGTCTTGCTTATTCCCAATTCTTCTCTTACAATAGAGGGTGTGGTTGCAGCTCCTTACTTATATGATTCTTCTGCTCTTAATAATCTTGCATTGGCTGCAATAGGAGATCGTTGCTTTACTTTAAAAAGGGAATAGTAGTGGCAACACTTATAATTTTGCCTCTTTTTGAACCACTTTCTTTGTTTGCATTACAGCAGCCTGTTCAAGCTTCAAAACCAACTCTTTCTGTTACACTCAATGGTCGAATTTTTGAAGGTCTGATTGACACCGTGCAGATGTTTCTGTTATTCGTTCTTCTGAATGGCCCCTCTTCTTGGTCTCTCACAGAAGCTTCTTCAGTGCAGGGTGTAGGTGGAGCTCAAGCTGCTAAGGTCAGCTCTCATTGGCTCTCTGCTTCTACTGAGCATTCAACTTTAACTGCTTATCTTAAACCCTATATCCTTCCTCTACATTGCAATCTATGGGGACGTGATTTACTTTCTCAATTTCAGGCTTTTATTCAGATACCATAGTTTTTCTATTAAAATGTCTATTTCTCCTTTATCTCTTACTCTTAAAACCTCCCAACGTTGCAAAATATCTTAAATGTTTGTCTGTACACTCTTAACTTTCTCAATCTTACTGGCTCTCCTCCCTCCACAGCGGCTTCGCCACTTCACCAAGCCAGCAGTTCCCTCTTCCGTCCTCTTGTTTATTTCAGACAGCTTCCAGATCCTGCGTGGAAAGGTCCTGCACAGCTCATCACCTGGGGAAAAGGTTACGCAGCTGTCCAACTTCCTGATCGAGTGCTTTGGGTTCCTGCTCGCTGTATCAGACCTTACCATGGCAAACCTGACTCTAACCCTAATCTTTCTTCTGATATCAATACTTCCTGTCTTTTCTCAATTTAAGGCATCTCCTGATGCTATTTTTGCTTTCCTTACTGATACTGTTACTTTTATTTTTAAAGATAATCTTCTTTCTGCATGTAATTATGTTTTTCAACACAATGGTAGTTTTCTTTCTCCTACTTCTGACATAACTATTTACTATTACTATTCTCCTTGTTTAATATTTTTAACTATACATGTTACTCCACTTACGATAGGTTCTTATTCTTGCTTAGGATTTTTTCACAATCACACTTATTTCAATCACACTGTTCTATTGCTTTCAACTTCTTCAGTGGCATCTACTCCACTATCTTCGGTTTTACTTACATTGCCATCTCAAGCTAATTCTGAGAAAACTTTTCCTGGAGATAAACTACGCTGGCATCTTCGTTGCTGCTTTCCACCCTGTGATGTCACCAAATGCATATTGCATCATTCATCTTCCTGGGTTCCTGATCACTACAAACCACCTGTCGTGCGAAGACGATACCTCATCCCTGATGACATCCATCGCAAAACTACAGCTCTCATTCGAGCTCGCTATCTTGGTTATCCTGCCTTCATCGCTGACAACTCCATCTCTAAGCAGTCTGCATCTCATGTCATTCCAAGATTTGGCTATCATCGCATTCCTCGCATG
This sequence comes from Notechis scutatus, assembly GCF_049901735.1. NCBI lineage: Eukaryota > Metazoa > Chordata > Lepidosauria > Squamata > Elapidae > Notechis > Notechis scutatus. The sequence continues at coordinate 63,759,400 of NC_142012.1, read as the reverse complement.
CAATCATCTTCTACAAATGAACATCAACCTCAAACTTACACCTGACTATCCTTGATTTTCAAAGAAAAATTTAAACACCACCACTAACTATATTCATATTACTCGTGCTCAAGCACATCTTCCCTGCTCTCAATGGCCTTGTTGTGGACAGAGAATAAATCCACTCAGAATCACTTTTACTGCAAAAGGAAAGACACTTGCAAGAAAACAATGGATGGTTGGGTTCACTTGGGAGGACGCAGTGGGATGGTCAAGGAGATGAAGGGAATATTTTTACAATTCGTCTTTCTATATCTATGTCTCATTATGATGTTGGTCCCAATCCTAATTTGAAATCAACCTTTCTACAAAAACACAATATTCAGGTCAATTTTTCTACACATTGTTAGCAACTACACTTAATGATTCATCTAAAACTGATAGTTTGAAAACACTTGACAATAAAGTTAGCTTCTCACATCTGTAATTGAATCAAAAGACCTTGTCAAAAACCTTTGTTGAATGGTACTCTGACCAAGAGTCAGAAGAAGAAATAGACACTAATAACTCCTTTTCTCCAAAAGAAGTTTTGTTAACTCTGCCAAGTCATGATTTGGGGATGAGGACTTTTCCTCGTATGAGTTAGATCTGCAAGGCACCAACAAACTGAAGGGTTTGTTGCCACCTTGTGGGACTACTCGGGAGGAGAAAGGACTCTACCTAGAATCATGAGCACAAAAAAAAATAAAGAAAAGGAGGAATTGTGGCGATTCTGTCTCAATATTTTTCCATAAGAAAAATCTTGCTTAGCACGTATACCTCTCAGGGCAAAGTTCACTAAACTGACAGGAAAATAACTGACAGGAAGAAGCTAAATTGATAAGATTAACACAGAGGTCTGTGTCAGAAAGGATGTATACTCAAAAGTCTGTCAGATAAGATGTGTATTCTGTAAAGACATGTTTACTGGAAAACTATTAATCAATAACAAGCCAAGAAGTTCGTTATTTGTATCACTTGTAGCCTGGTCTAAAAGATAAACTTTGTAACTTCTTTGTCTTTCTGTAAACCCCTCACCCCTCTTTTCAGCATAATAAAAGAGCACAGCGTAGAGCAAGCTAGCCAGCCTAAACATTCCATCTGTCTTAGGCTCAAATGAGGCAATCCCATCTGCCTCAAGCAATGCGCTGTCTCACCTAAAGAAATCTTCGTCTTGTGTTCTTTTTCTTTTAGCTTTGCAATCACTCTTGCGAGAGTCCCTCAATCACCCTGGCTATAGGGTCCTGCTTTGCCAAACTTCGCCCTTGCGAGGGCTTCTCTATCTCACCCTTGCGAGGGTCCTTTCTGAGAGGAATTCAGCAATCAACCTGAAGATCTAAACAACAGACCGGTCGCTCAACGCAACAATTTACTATTTGTGTTTTCAGAGTAGAATTATCAGCATATTGCAGGTTATTGATGTTTCTTCCCCTGCTTTTAACCCACACTCATCTTCTTCCAATCAGGTTTCCTTTAATTTATTTGAAGCATATGGGTTGAAAACAATAAGTGGAGAGTATTTAACTGCAGGGACTTGATCAGCAGTCCAGACTGACTCAAAGGTAACAGATTAAAAAAATCTTTACAGCCTTGTAAACTTTCTTTGCCAATCTGCAAACAGTTTATTTCACCGTATTCTGATTATACTATGAATTCCTGCTCTGTATATTAGTTTCCCATAAAGACAATAAGATGTTCTTGAATTCCCATTTTTCTGAACACTTTCCAGAAATAATACAATTGAAGGCTTTTCTAATAAGTTAAGTGGCTTCTTGTTGGTTTTCTATGTATGTCTTTCTCAATTATCCAGTGTGCATCAGTAATATCTCTGTTTCTTGGACTTATCTAACTGTTTTTATCTAAGTCCTTTAAAAGTCAACTCTTGAATTTTACAGATATTATTGTTATGCTGCTTGTACTGTAGTTTCCTGGGTCACTTTTTTTAAAGACTTTTAAAAATAAGAATTGGTTATCTCTTCTCCAATCTTCTGGAATGTATTGTAGTGTATTGTATATTTTTAAATTTTGTTTTATTATTTTTATATCACATTTTAACATGTTTTCCAGTTGGTTGAATGATTGTGCTAAAAAAATCTATGTTTACTTGGAGAAAGGTGTGTTTGTTGCATACTTCAGGCTTTTCTAAGTCTAGTGTTTTTAAACATTTCTATAAATGACTTAACAAGGGGACATAAGAGTTGCACAGTATATCATCAGCACAGATTCCTCTGGAGTAATAAAAGCATTGTTACAATGGACATTAATTCTCAAATTTTCAGGTATGTGCCAGGCAAAAAGAAAAATGAAAAAATTCCAAACAGCTTCCATTCTATGACTAGAAAACCCAACTGCCAGTCACGTTGTGTCAAAGCCTTATCTTTTCCTGACATCTTCTTTCAGCATTATTTTTTATTTTTATTTACTTACTTTGTCAAAAGCTTACAATACAATAGAAATAAAAATAAACATAAGTTTAAATATAAGAAATAGGAACTAATAATTGGGGACAATAGGATAGGGATGGTAGGCATGACTGTGCGCTTTTTAAAGACGCAGCCCGGTACTGGCATCAGCTGGGTCCCACCATCTGTTTTGATGAAAGTGCTTCCGTGAGCTCACCGGAAGCACTTTTCATCAAAACAAGATGGCAGCGCCAGCATTTCGGTGAGCTTTTCCGGTAGAAATGGCTTTCTACCCGGAAAGCTCACTTGAGCGCTGGTGCCTTATCTTTTGATGAAAGTGCTTCCGTGAGCTTTCTACCGGAAAAGCTCACCGGAAGCACTTTTTCATCAAAACAAGATGGCGGCGCCCAGCAAACCAGCGGCCCGGTAGGATTTGTTCCGCGGACCGGTGGTTGGGGACCCCTGCTGTAGGGTATTCTGTTGAGATCAGAGGAATGTAGTACTCTTCAGGTAAAATGCTTCTAGACTCGCTCAATTATATTTATGTCTGATATACAGTGCGGATTCCAGACAGCAGAGCTGAATTCAAGTATTGGTTTAGCAAAGGTTTTGAATGCCCTAGTTTGCAAATCAGTATTACCAGAGGAGAAGCTTTGTAAAATTAGATTTACAACTCTTAAAGCCTTTTTAGCAATACTGTTGCAGTGAGTTTTGGCACTTAGGTCATTCAAATCAGCAAATTATAATTATAAATCAGCATTTTTTAAAAATGAAGGGAAAATATCCAACTAACAGGGATTCCCCCTTTATTTCAGAGTAAATGAGCATATAATATTATACAAGTGAAATTTGGCGAACATAGAGAACTAAAATACTGTTTACGTGGTATTCTTTTAAAAATGAAACGTAGATCTTAATAATAATTCTATTCCTAGTGGTTTCAAAAGTATCAATTGACCTTTATTTCCTGTTGTTATTTTTATAAAGGTTGCAGGTGCTGTCAAACATTTTCATAAAAGTTTAATATATTTTACAGGAATACCATAAACACATAATTGTAATAATCATAAACCTAGTGCTTTGTAATCAGATTTCTGCCTTTTTATTATATGCAGTAGAACTTTTTTTTTTATTGTTGTATGTTTGGCACCTGCCCTATGGAAGATCTTCTCCCCTGATGGGAGGTTGGGCGCCAACCCTCCTGATCTTTTGTAAGAGCCTGAAGCAGTGGTGGGATTCAAAAAATTTTTAATACCAGTTCTGTGGGCTTGGCTTGGTGGCTGTGGTATGGCTTGGTGAGTGTGCCATGGCTTGGTGGGCGTGGCAGAGAAAGGAGATTGCAAAATCTCCATTTCCACTCCATTCCAGGGGAAGGATACTGCAAAATCCCCATTCCCCCCCCCACTCCAGTGGGAAGGGTACTGCAAAATCCCTATTCTCTCCCCACCCCACTAACCTGCTTTCCAGCTCCATTCTCCTGTGCAAGTCAACAAAAGAAGACTCAGCCAATTGGGAGGCAGAGAATAGATGGGGGCGTGACCAGTCAGAGGTGGTATTTGCCGGTTCTCCAAACTACTCAAAATTTCCGCTACCAGTTCTCCAGAACTGGTCAGAACCTGCTGAATACCACCTCTGGCCTGAAATCCTGGCTCTGACAATTAGCTTGGGGCCCCAGTGGCACAATGAAGATAGTTGATCAATTAATAACAAATGCCACCTTTCCTCCACCCTGTCCCTGCCCTTCCTATCTGTAATTGTGTTATAGTGTTTTGTATTTTTTTTTACAATTATAAGTTTCTTTTTTTATGTTTTCCTTCTCCCCTGAATTCAGAGGTCTCTGCAATGCTCCTGTTTTCTTGTCTGCTTTCCCATGATGTATTAAAATTCTGTTGCAGTTAAAGCTAATTTAAAAGTAAGGCGATACACTAAGGCGTATGCATGTATGACTACAAGCAAGGACTACAGGCAAGGATTATACATGTCTGGGCTGCAAATATCCAGAAACCCTTCAGAGGGCAGCAGAGAGGAGTCTCACTCTACTGCTTTTCTTGCTCAGATATGATAGCCATACAATACACTTAGAATTCTTTCCTACTTCTTTCCTATATAGAATTATACACAACAGTTTTCTGAACCAGGGATAAGGTGTGAAGGCCAAAGTAGAATTTATTCCAGGAGGGCAATATGCAATTGGCTATCAGAATAAGCAGCATTGAGCCCTCCCAACCCAAAAAAAATATTTTACATAGAGAAACCTTGCCTTTGTTCCTCAAAAGAGCACAAAAATGTGCCCACACTCTAGGAGTTCCAAGAACGTGAACCCAGCTAGGATTCCCAGAGGGAGCACTCTGGACTCATGTACCCTGATGTGTGGCAGTTTCTGCATATTCAACATTGCAAGCATTGCTCAATCTCTTTGCAGAATGACTTAAAAGCACCCCAAATGACACCTAAAAAGCCTCTTTCAACAGGCACTATAAATACCATACACAGAACAGCACACACTCTTCAGAAAGAAGTTCCTTGAAGAACTGGATGGGCTCCAGTTCTTCTAGAGACATTCCTTAGAGATGGGCTCCAGAGAGAAGTTCCTTGAAAATAGGCTCTAGCTCTTCTAGAGAGAAGTTCCTTGAAGATGAGCTCCACCTCTTCTAGAGAGAAGTTCCTTGAAGATGGGCTCTAGCTCTTCTAGAGAGTTCTTTGAAGATGGGCTCCAGCGTGTCTCCAGAAGCTCAGAAGACAAAACCCAGTGTTGTCCCAGTGACCAACCCAGATTGGATTCTACAAAAGTTCTTATGTTTATAAAATTTGCTTTACAAAGGAAAATTCAAAAGCAAAATCAAGAAAAAAAATAACAAAAATATCTCAAATTAAACATATATACATTTATTTAAAAAGGAAAATTCAATTTATATATTTTTCACAGCAATGGGAAAGATTGTGCATTAAATAGTAGGGTAAACATTAAATAGTCAAAATAAAGTGAGTTTCTTTTTTAAAAAAAACAACTTTCTGAAACAAAGAACTATTTTTTATAATAAAGGATTTGTCACTATAATCTTTTCTTTATTCTAAGAGTAATGGCTTTATGTGCAGATTATTTGGCTATATGCCCATACCAGCTCTGAAATTTGCTGGTGTTTTTAAAAGAACAAAATGTTTATTTAGATCTTGGATAATTGTCTGTTACTTAATAAAGAAAAGAGTGAGCGCCCAATTTGTTGATTAAATACTAACAGCTGAGAACCCAGAATGAAAATTAAGAAACCATTCCACTTGACTTGGAGAATTACAGCAGATTACTGAAATGATCAGTTATCTCAGCTGTAGCATTTAGAGTCTGGTAATTACACATAGAAGATTTACAAATTAACTACATTTCTTTGCAGTTGGAATATTGTAGGGATAGAAATTTCCCTGTCATACCTAGTCACAAGTTTAGCTTATGAGTTGATTCATACATATAATTATATAAAACAGTCATAAAACTATCCCAGATTGTTTGTGACAACAGAAGAAGAAGTTTTATCATGTTTTATATGTGACATTTTTTATCGCATTTGGGTATCTGGAAATGAATCTGTTAAGTGCTAATAGACAGTCGTTCACCACACTTTAGGGATCTTTTGAGTATACCGTACTGGAATCCACCGTAGCTTGACAAGAGCTGACTCATTTGATATTGTGTTGATGTGCCTCTGTATGAAATAAGAAAAAATGCATTTAAGAGGCAATTTACATGGAAATATTTCTGGACAGAACTATTTCAATGTCTTCACTAGTTAGACTTCATTTTGTAACTAAATAGCAATAGCTCCAAAGATGCATTGATTCGAAGCAATGGCTTGTCTATATGTCTATAATATTGAATGAGATGTCAGTGTGGCTGTGGATAGCTGACTACACAAAATGCATTTCATTTTGCAGGAATTCCTGATCTGAAATGGTCCACCTGCATTGACAACTTCTACCTACCTTTGAGGCAAAATTGGATGAAATGACGATATGTGATAAATCTTTGCAATAAACCCAACCCAATTTCACAGCAATTACCCTGATGCTTAGTATTGTGTGGAGCTATGACAGTGAAGAATGTTTCAAAAGTACAGAAATAAAAACAACCCCTTTCTCATCTCCATCTTGCAAAAAAATGTCAGATTCTTGGACTGACTATGTGCCATCATTATTGACTCTTCGCAGCAACATAGTTAGATTTTCTTCATGAACATCTGTCCATCTGGGAATCACTCATTATAGAAATCGTGTCAATTGACAATATCAATTGCTATTGTAATTGATTCCATCCTCAATATCAATAGCAATATCAATTGCTATTGTAATTGATTCCATCCTCCTTGCTTATGTTCATTTTTATTTTTTCTTTCCTTCCACATTACCCAGCTTTAGAGCCCTTTCTAGAGAAAGAAGTCTTCACAAAAAGGATAAAATAAAAATAAAATAAAAAGGTGAAATAAAATATGAAGAATGGTATTTGGAACTATTCATTTCGGTTTCAAATCAATCAGGATTTTGTTAGTTTTCTTGATGTCCCAATGTATTCTGAGACTCTTGTCTAACATCAAATCTGAAAACATCTTCCTGCTGCTTTCCCAAAATCCAACTTTCACTTCCATAGAGTATCTCTGGGAATATCATGGCTTGTAATATTCTGATGTTTATAGAAATAGTCACAACACAGTATCTGCATGTGTTTCTGAGACAGTTATAGCTGCTCTATCAAATGCTAGTCTGCAAGCAAGGTATTTCTTGACAGCTTCTTCCTTCACCATTGAAGGTTGATCCTAAGAAGCAGAAGCCATCTACCATTTCAATATCTTCATTGTCAACTCTCTCACGCTGCTTGTTCTCCCTGTTGTCATTAGTTTGAACTGCTCTACACTTAATTTTCAAACTCTTTGGCAGCTGCCTGAAACTGAAGATGATGGGTTCAAAGCATGAGTCTTACCATTCTGGGAATCAGTCATTATTGGACACCTAGCATGTCACAAAACAAAGTTCTTTAACTGCTAGTTCCCAAATATAATCAATTCATTATATATATGTATACGGGTGAAGAAACCTACAGTAAACCGTTTGCTTTTTAATGATTTCTATATGGCTTACAGAGATATTTTTAACTGTAGGATTTCACAGGCAGGTGATTTTACTTTGTTTCCTCTTCCACTTTCCTTTTGGAATATTCTACTCAAAAAAACTAATTCATTTTTTTCAATTCCCAGTTTGACAGACATTTTTTTTTTAATTGAACACCATCCACATTCTATACATTTTAAAACCCATTGCTTTCTGTCAGGCTGCTTTTAGTGTGCATTTATAACACACACATACACACACGTGTATATATGGTATTCAGCTTTGTTCGGGTATTTTCCCAAAACATTATAGTTGTGCTTTTAAAGTTGTAGCAATGTTTCGGCAGAATCTCATCACAACTTTAAAAGTTGTGCTTTTAAAGTTGTAGCAATGTTTCGGCAGAATCTGCCATCATCAGGTTTCTGTATTGTGTTCGTCTGTGAGTCAGACTTTCATAGCCATTTCAGTTTTAAATTTGGGGCTAGTCTACTGCTGTGCTAGAATGGTTTTTTTCTTCATCCTGATTAGTTGGCACCAAAACCCTAGCCACTATAGAAAACCCCAGCCACAGAATTATCAGAGAAGCCATAGCGATTGAAAAAAGACCTGAAAGCATGAATAGAAGAGATGACTCCACCAGACTGTCAATTATCTGGAAGCCTGCACTCACAAACAAAGAAAACTCCACACCACAAGCCAAGCAAACATCTGGGCACAAACAGACCCCCCCCCCCCGATACCTCCAACTCATACACACCCCAACCAGGCACCCAGATGAAACCTAGCTTCCTAATAAATGATAGCCGTCCATTTACTCGGAGCCAAGCCGCACTAAAAGCCTTCAATACAGGAACACAATGTTGCCAGCCAATCAAGACAAAAAAAGCCATAAAACAGACAGAAGGTATTAGAAACACCAATCAAGCAGAACACAGCAAACTCCAAGACCAATAAACACAGACCAAGACTCTCAACCAATCAGGATGAAAAAAAAAACCATTCTGACACAGCAGTAGGCTTCCCACTGACGTGAGAAAATACCCGAACAAAGCTGAATACCACACATGTAAGTACCCGCGAAAACTTATTTTATGTGACCTCGCATTCCTACACAACTGCCGAGATCAAAATTTAATCCCCATAAGCTTACAATTGAAATTCCACGCCAATACAGCAGCCACCAAACACATCCTAAAAAGAACATAACTGGCCCTAATTAGAAATGAACTTCACACAAAAAGATTCCTCCTAGACCAAATCAACAAAGATCTCCTCACACTTCACCTCAGACTCAGCAACAAGATTCACCCCGCACTTTGAGACAAATCCAAAGAATTCGCTGTCTGGAGAGACGAAACACAGACCACCCTTAAGACAGACACACACACACACACTAACAAACTCAGAAAACTACAAAAACGCGAACTTCTGGTTTGTCGGCTTCGCCAGTGGCAGGGATTCGCGATCCTGCGCGATCCCTGCGGCGCTAGCCGTCTTGGTGCCTCTGATCCTGACGGATCTGGAGGCTAAGGTTGCCCCGCAGAGGCAGCCAAAGATAGGGGGGATCCGGAGAGGGGTTTGGGGTGTTGCAGACCCTCCCCAGCCGGCTAAACCCCCTTTTCTCAAGGCGGTTGAGCGGCTGTCTGTAATGGCCGCCACAAAGAAGCCGGCAGCTGGGTAAGACTGAGCAGGAGGAAGAGGGGATAAAGTTTCTAAGAGAAAGTTTTTTGGCTGACCCAGGACTTTAAGAGACGCCTAATCCTGAAAACTATGACTTCTTGAACAATACTTTGTTTCCAGAGGAGAATTTTAAGCGGCAAAACTGAGGTGCTGAAAGGGAAAGTTTACTCTCCTTCCCTATGGAATCAACAAATGGCCATTGAGAAACCTGTCTTTTTTTTTATAAAAGGTAAAAACTTGGCTTCTTGTTATAAGTGGGAAGGGAGAGGACAAAAAAATATTAAGATCTTGCTGGAGGAGATGCCTTGAAGATTTTGAGACTGGAAATTAATTGCAACAAGGCTCTAAAATACAGATTGGGCTTTTTTTCTTTTCCTTTTTGTTGATACCACCCCAGGAAGAGAAAGTGAGAACTTTGTGCTTTGTTTGGACTGATGTCTCTGGGACTTTGGGGAATTGTTCTAACTTTTGAAACATTTTGGTTGCTTTAAGAAGAACAAAGAAAAGATTTACAATGGCTTTATCTGTTGATGAACTTAAGGAATATGGAAAAATAAAGAAAGAAAGTAAGGACGCTGTGAAGGAAGCCTTCCTTTTTTTAGAAATGGTGCTTGCTATTTATCAGCAAACACAACAACAGATGGAGGAAATAGAAGAAGAAGAACAAGAAGAAGAAGACGCCATCTTCAATGAATCTAAAAATTTAATTAAGAGAGAAAGGAGAAAGAGAGGAAGGAAAATGAAGGACTTAAGACTTAAAAAAATACTCAAGAAAGAGAAAAATAAGATGCAAAATCAATACAATGTTACTAAGCAAAAGAAAAAAGGAATACAACAGAGAGGGGAAGCTAAAAACGCGGAGGTTATTAGAGGGGGAGGTAAAAAGGCCAGGTGGGATAAGAAAGGAAGGGAAAAGGGGGGGAAAAGCCACAAAGGTATGAAACAAGATGGGAAAAAAGGAATTTTTTTCAGGGATAAAGGGTGATGTATAATTTCTTTAAAAAAGAAGATTATACAAGGTACATAAGATGGTATTGTAGTATTTGTATTAGAAATAGAAAATTAGAATGTTATAAGAATTAATAAAAGATTAAAATATTGAAATGTTTAGTAATGATAGACTTTAAAATTTAACAAAATATTAAAAGGAATGTTTAAAATATTAAGTTTAATTAAAGAGTTTAATTGACTATTGTGTTGATTTTATTATAAACTTATTATTCTAGCATTTGTTTTTTGAAATAGATAATTGGAATGTTATAAGATTTAACATTTCGATTTATTATCTAATTATATTAATTATTTTGGACTTATTATTTTTTTTCTTTTTAAAAGTTAGTAGGTAGAATGTACTAAGCAGAATCAGATTGGGTACTAGGCGTTATTTTAAATATTAATTTAGGGGAGGATAGAAAGGCATCATACTTGATCAGTGATTTCAGGAGAAATCCTTTTTCTTTTTATTGTAGGGAATGAGATAAATGGATAATTTGGAAAGAATGGACAAAAATACAAATACAATGATTTAAATTAAAATGAATTAAATAAAATAGAATTAAGAAGAATGAAAAGCGGGAGAAGTTATATAGAAGATATAGAATGGTAAATAAGATAGGTAATGGTATATAAGATGAGCACGAATTTAATTGAGTGCATACAAAGAGAGGTAATCTGGGGCCAAACTACTTTCTTAAAAGAAGTTTTATATTTTTGTGTTTTGTGTGTTCATGTTTGTTTGAGAATTAATAAAACCTCAAGGAATGTTCATGAGAATAATGGTAATCAAGTCAGAGAGAAATGTAGATGATGATTATAAATTGATAAATATAGAAAATAACAATAATAATAATGAAATTGAATACTAAAAGAGAAATAATGAGAAATTTGCTAAGAGATATTTTTATGTCCATATGGAAATGGTGTAAAAACAGAATTATGTTGTATAAAATAATATTTTACTTGACTTGTAAAATTAATAATGGAAAGAGGTTTTATGTATTCAATGGTTAATGATGGTTTGTTTGTCTTTAAAATTAATAAAATTTGTTCCAAAAAAAAAAAGAAAACTACAAAAACGCCAGAAACAAACTCCTCTCCCCTCACAGCCACACATGAAACAAACAGTGCACAACATCTCAGACAAGATCCTCACCAAAGCTGAAACCAATGTCCTTTCTAAAGGATTCAACTTTGCTGTCGCCTCCCAAACACATCCTCACAGAAACCATTATATGCGCGGAGTTGAAACCAGGCTGACCAAAAACCAACCCTGATGATGCTAACAGAATCAGACTCAAATCACCAACATCCTCTGCACCAGCAAACCACCCAAAAGCAACTTATCCAAAGAAGAACAAACTGCACTACTTAACCTGAAAGAAGACACCAGCATAATAATCCTACCAGCAGACAAGGGCAACGCGACAGTGGTTATGAACACATCTGGCTACAAAACCAAGTTAACCAACCTACTCCAAGACCCCACACACAAACCCCTAAACACAGACCCCACCATCTACCCAGAAAAAACCACCAGATCCAAAATAAAAGCGAAGAAATCCAGCGAAGAAATCCAGCAAAGAATCATACCCAGAGAGAAATCATCCAGATGCCCTAAGCTTTATGGTCTCCCCAAGATACACAAAGAAGGAACCCCACTTAGACCAATAGTCAACTCCATAGGCTCACCTCTACAAAACCTAGCCAAATTTCTCACCAAACAACTACAGCCTTATGCAGAATCCATCAACTCACACGTAAGAAACTCATTCCAGTTCATTGAGATCATAAAGAAACAAAACTTACAGCCCAGTGACCTACTAGTGAGCTTCAGTGTCATATCCCTCTTCACCCAAGTGCCTATAAAAGAAGCCTTGACAGCCATCCAAAACAAATACAACCCCACCAAGCACATCCTAGATCCGACCAACCACTGCCTATCCAATATATACTTCACCTACAATGGACAAAAATACAAACAAATAGAAGGAGCACCCATGGGATCACCCCTCTCACCTGTCATCGCAAACCTCTACATGGAACACTTGTGATCACAAACCCAAACTCTGGCTCAGATACGTAGATGGCACCTTCATAATCTGGCCACATGGAAAAGAAAAACTGAACAACTTCCTCACACACCTCAACAGCTTACACCCCAAAATACAATTCACCATGGAAACAGAAGCTAACAATCAACTTCCCTTCCTAGATGTCTTAGTATACAAAAAATCCAATGGCTCCCCAGGACACACCATCTACCAGAAGAAAACACATACAAACCGCTATCTACACGCACTCTCACACCACCACCCAGCACAGACCAATTCTGTAGCCGAGACATTCATCTCCAGAACAAAATGCCAACGAACAACACCTAAAAACAGAACTACACACTCTCATTAACGTACTAACAGCCAATGGATTCCAAAGAAAGAAGATTACCCACCTAATCCAAAAAGAAACCCCAACCAAAATCCAAGACAGAGGACAAGAGAACGGCAAAGCCTTCCTCCCATATATAAAAGGCACTACAGACAAAATCAGCAAGATCCTCCCAAAACACAACATTAAGACAGCATTCTGCACAAACAGAAAAATATCCACCATCCTAAGAAACCCTAAAGACAGAATCGAGTTAGAAAACCAAGGAGTATACGAAATCCCATACACCGCCTGTTCCACCACATACATTGGACAAACCAACAGAAGAATAAGTGCACGCATTGAAGAACACAAGAACTCAATCAAAAAAGAAGAACCGACCTCTTCCCTGGTCCAACACCTCAAAGCCACAGGACATGAGATTGACTTTAAAAATACCAGAACTATCACCAAAACTGAACACTTCAATAACAGAATAATCAGAGAAGCCATAGAGATAGAAAAACACCCACACAGCATGAATAAACGAGATGATACCTCCTGCCTACCAGCCATTTGGAAACCCGCCCTCATTAACAAATGAGTACCTAACATGAAGAATGACACCAGACCCACATCCATGAGGGCCACACAAGATGCTACCACCACACTTCCATGTAGAAAGCAGACTCACTCCCACACAGATGATGAGACATGACCACGGATCAGAAGCCATACCGCAGCTACATCACAACCTGCTTCAAACCCCTCCGACCCATACATGAAGTGAACGAACGCTCACCATGAAGATGTGGTATGACCACGAACGTGAAGCTAAACAACAGGATCAAGCTCACCAGCTCAAATCCCCCAGCAACTAAGACTAACCTGAGCACAACCAAGCCCCCACCTGAACAGAACACACCCCCACCCAATCAAGTCACACCCCCACTAGCAGTTAAAAGGAAGAAGCAGCTGCAAGCTCACATTACTCCGAGAAGCACAAAGCCGAAGACACAAGCCTGAAGATGATGAATGAGACTTCATCGAAACGTTGCCTAGATACTTCCAATTTTACGCGGGAGAAAACCCGAATAACCAAAGATCCATATATATGTGTGTGTGTGTGTGTGTGTGTGTGTGTGTGTGTGTAGTGCTATGTTATAAATTATAGGTAATTAGAATTCTTTATTTTCCAAGTGTGATTGGACAAACAAGGATTTTGCTTAATGATTGCATGTTTCATTTAACAATCATGCAAAATAATAGAATAGAATAGAATAGAATAGAATAGAATAGAATAGAATAGAATAGAATAGAATAGAATAGAATAGACTTGTTCACTTAGTTTTTTTTTGGGGGGTGGATAAGTGTAAACCTTATTTTCTTCACCACTGAATTTTATTGTATTATACAGGGCCCAGTGTTCAAATCTATCAAGATTCTTCCGGATCTTGAGCCTACTGGGGTGTTGCTATTCCTGCCAGGTTGGTGTTGTCAGTAAATTTGATGAGTTTCCAATCTATTCCCTCAACTAAATTACTTATGAAGATATTGAAGAGTACTGAGCCTCCACGTAGATGTAGTAACACTAAGGACTACACATTGAGTGTGGTTTGTCAGCCTGTTATGAATCCATCTGGTGGTGATGCTGTCTACCCCACATTTTTCTAACTTACTATGAAGTAGGTTGTGGTTTATTTTGTCAAATGCCTTACTGAAATCCAAATATTCTATGTCCACAGCATTTCGCTGCTCCACTACTTTAGTTGCTTTGTCAAAGAAGGAAATGAGATTTGTTGCTTGACTTTCTTTTCCAGGATCTTTCCAGGTATTGATGTCCTGCTGTTTTGTCTGTAGTTTCCTGGATCTCCCTCCCTCCCCCTTTTTTTAAAGGTGTAAAGTTGTGAGCACTTTTCCAGTTGTCTATTAGTTCCCTGGTACACCAGGATCTTTGAAAGATGTGGTTCAATGGTTCTTAGATTATGTCTGCCAGCTCCTTCAGTACTTTGGTGATTTGAACTCATCTAGGGTGGAAAGATGTTGTTTTACTATTTTCTTGTCTATTTTAATTTGTATTCCTAGTCTGTTCTTTATGGTTCTGGTTTTTTTTGTAGGTTGGGCTATTTTTTTCCTTTTTCATGAAGACAGACGCAAAGAATGAATTAAGCAGTTCTGCTTTCTCCCTGCTGCCTGTCACTTCTTTGCCATTTTCTCCCATTAGTGGATGATTGTTTCCTTGATTTTTTTTTCTTGTTATTTTACATTTTGAAAGAAACTTTACTATTATTATTATTATTATTATTATTATTATTATTATTATTATTATTGACATTGGTTGCAAGGCTTAGTTCATTCTGAGCCTTAGAATGACTTCATTTTTGTACATTTGAATTATATGCTGGTTTTCCGCTTTAGTAATGTGTCTCTCTTTTCATTTTTTTATACTTATCCTTTTTGTCTTTCAGTTTATCAGAGAGTTCTTTATGCAACCATATTAGTTTCTTGGATTTCTTATTTTTCCTTTTCAGTGGTATTGAGATGGACTAGGCTTTTATATATATATATGCATGTACTTGGGAATTCATGTCCTCATAGAAGCTAACATACGTTATCAGAATATCAGTGAATTCATCCAAGTTCACTGAAGCAGCTTGAAAAACACTCCAGTCTTGCAATAAAAGCAACCTGTAGCTTTTATTTGGCTTCTTTAGTCCAAGACTTCATTGTTTTGATCACAGGTTTTGCAGTTTTAAGTTTCTGCCTGTCAGTTGGGATGATCTGGATCACACAATGATCAGAGAGATCTATAGTCCCTCTTAGGAAAGAGTAATAAGCACCTTTTAACCCGGTGTAGCAGTGATCCTATATTTTATTACCTCTAGTGAGACAGCTGATGTGCTGAGTGTATCTGGGCAGCTGGAGGGTGAAATTAGGTTTAAAAGGTTGTAAAACTGGGCACGTCACTGCATCACTTAGAAATTGAAGTTCTGGTCCCAATTGTAATAATAAGGACTATCTACATACACTTGTCAGTCTGTGCTCCATTCAAAATCCAAGAAAGAAATACTTAGACTCCATAGATTAGAGGAAAGAAATCTTTTACTGAAAATTGAAGTGGTAGCTACAGGTAGAATTCTGAATCTAAGAAATTAGGCGCGCAGATCACATATACAAAGGGCTGGAATTGTTCCCACCCCCCAAAGTTCAAAAGATTCTTCCAATTAAAAGTTCTGGATATGGTCATGTGGGCATCTTCAGGTGGTGATGAGGCCTCTGTCCGTTGACCTTGATATATTTTGATAAAGATTTGCAGTTGCGCAGAGAAAAGAAGGCTAAGCAAGGAATAGAAACTTAAGAGCAGGAATTTATACTCCCCTCCCCACTCCTCATTTATACAACACAAGAATGTAACACCTCCAGCTCTCTTCCCAGACATATCCCCTGCCCCCATTACTTATGGCAGCCAAAAGATGCAAAGCAGTAGAAAAGATCTTGAAGGCTGACAACACTACTTATACTAAAATACCTGAAAGCATATTTTTTTAGCAACCTTGTGGATCTCATGGGGAGACTATATGATTATACAGTGTTTAGATGGATGCTCTTTTTTCACAATTTTGGTTTTATTATTTTTTTAAGTTTTTAATAGCTATAACATTGTCTTGTTTGTGGATTGTACACTGCCCAGAATCCTGTTCATATAAATCTGTTAAATAAATATATGAATTTCCAGGGAGATGTAGCTGCAGGAGGCTGCATATACATGAGTTCAATATGATAATTTTAAATGTTATTTTGTAAATATTAGGTAGGATTTTTTTTTTAAATTAAAGCATACTGCATCAGTATCAGCCGTGGTTTGAGTAAAACAAACTACATTTGCTGCAGAAGTGCCAATACCAAAGAATGTAAACTAAAGGTGTAATTCCGTGTATTTTATCTTACAAAACTTAGTATAACTATAATACAGCAGCCACTTAATAAAGCTGCATGAAGGAAGATGTTTGAGAATATCATGTTTGAGAACATCATGAGTAGGAAAGCTTTTACTATTATAATTTCCTAAATACTTAAAATATTCTTCCCAAGAGGTGGCTATCATTGGCTAAGATTAGAACCAGAGGTTGGGATAGTACATTACAAAGTGGGAGGGAAAAAAAGCTAAGATCACATACTTTTTCCTTCCAATTTGACTCTCATCTAACTCTTCCGTAGAAAATAGCTCAAGTATCCCAAATGAATGCCCAATAATGAAGTTATCTGATTGTCAGTGTTCCAACTAACCAACTCCAAACCAATAAACTCTGAGACAAGCATTGCCTCAAAGTTCCATTTTATTAGAGTTGTCATTTTGGCACATCTGGAAAACCCAAATCTGAGAGTTCCAGGTTTTCTCTCTCCAAAAGGAAATCAAAGATCCATCCTCTGCACCCATTAGTCGATCCCATGGTCCAATCAAATCATCATCCCAACTGGAGACATTCCTCCAGACACTATTCTCCAGGTGCAGGGTAACATGTCCTTGACTCTCTGAGAAAGAATGTTGTTGAGACTAATCTTCTACCTCACTATGAAATCCCCTCTCCCAAATTCCCAGGCACTGAATGCGGCAGCCTCGAAGCTTCCAAGTAAAAAAATGGAGAGTGACACTGATTGTTATGATTGGTTATTGTATGTTTACAACAGGGCTGGTTGTGGAGTAAACTGGAGTAAATCTAGCCAAAGAATTTGCCCTCATGAAATAAATAAATGATAAAGCAGTGAATTCATAGGGCTTAATAGGTATATGGAAGCCAATGCATCTGTAGATCAACAGAGATGTTTGGTTATTCATACTCAATGCTTAGGCATCTTGTAATGAAATTGGTGTACAAATACAACATTTTGCCCATGAGAATGTTTTTTAAAATTATTTTCTCTTTTTGTAATTCAGCAACTCTTTTTTCCTTCAAAATAAGTGAGAATCAATCAGAAAATAAAACATATTTTATTTTTCTTGACCTTAATTAAAAGAAGAGGATAATTAAAAGAGGAGCAAAAATATGAATGGGGTTAGCATTGCATAATTATAATTGTAATTTTTATCTGTAGTTTATTTTCTCCCTTATCTTATCATTTTATCATTCATAAATCACAAAAGGGTCAGGAAATGTTCATAAAACCAATGTTGAAAAGTTAAAAACCTTAAATTATAAATAAGGGGGAAATGGAAATTTCAAAAATTGTTTTATCTTTCAACATTAAAGAGAGAATACTTTTAATGAATTTTTTCTAGTTCTGTCAAGTGGCCTTTGATTGAATTTGTGTTCAATGTGATGAAATTGCAAATATGCTGCATGCAAATGTTGTACATATACAGTATTATCACCCTGGTTAGCTAAGATGATTGTTTCCATTTTGTTCCTTTGTAGGTATATTTCATTGTACCGAACAAGATTTTGCAGATGTGGGAATTTTTTTCCACTTGGGTAGTAGCATGCAATCCATAAAATGCCTGAAAACACATTTATCTATCATTCCATGAAATGATTTGGATGTAACACCTGAGCAGCACCTGTTCATAGTACTCCTTTCTGTGTACAAGGTAAGCAAAGCACCTGAAAATTTTGAAGAATTATGCCTGACTCAAACAACAATTAGTTCAATCTTTATATCTTGAATAGGTCCCTAAATTCAGACTGTTTGCTTACTAATAATGTAAAGGTATATGGAAATCTTCTACAGGTTTCTTTTTACCATTTTACAGTTTTCCCCCCAAGTTGTTAAGAATCTCTTTCCACTCAATTTATGTGAATCATCCCTCCTTTGATAAACTTACACCAATTTAATGGGAAAGCATTAGGTTTTCCCAACTACAATATTTTGCAGAGTAAAATGAAATAGCACAATAACTTAATAGCAGAACAACTAGATACTACCTACTTTTCACACATATGCTCTATCTTTGCTACAGTTGACTCAATCGATGATCTGGAATTGCACAATAGCCTCCTGCAGGAGTTTCAGAAACATTTGTTTTGAAGCAACATGAAGGCTACAAACAGCCCCGCGCATCCATCAAAACCGTAGATGGGCACCGACTGTAGCGCAGCCAGGAAAAAGCCTAATAGCTAACAATAATCTAAATAAGGCAAATAGAACTGCTTAATCAGAAGTCATACTACAATCAATTAATTAGGCAAAAGAAAATGGGGGACATGAAAGCATTATGGACTTTATTTATTTATTTTTGTCAAGCGATTATAAGATACAGGTGTAAGTATAAACATAGTTATGAATACACGAAATGGATACATATAAGAAAAATAAGAAGAAACAATAGGACAGGGACGGTAGGCACATTGGTGCGCTTAATTCACGCCCCCTAAAACAGAGAAGGCTTTTCACAAACAATTTATCCTTTTTCTGGTGCATTGTTGCAAGATGGTCTGGCCTATCAACTGGACAACTTTATATTGCCAAAAATATGGGGAAATCACTGCAGGGATTTTGTACAAAGTCAGCTCAGTATCTATTAGGTCTCCACTTAATTACAAGGAAGAGCTGCATTCTTGTCAACCAATAAAACCCAAGGAGTCTATGACTCTAATTTCCAAACGTAAGTGAGCAAAGTCATCAAGTGAAGATTCTATTAGATCTGAGATAATTAAAAATAATGCAGAATGATGGATCCCTGAACTGGCATTACTGATCACAGCAATTGACAAATGTAGCCATATACCCAAAAAAATGGGGTCTAGAAATCATTGTGCTTATGTATAACAAAGGTTGACCTGGTGATTATTAACCTATACATTTCCTTAATAGTATAGGTAAAGTTTATCAATGCCTTCTTCAATGAGATCGAATGGAACAGGAAGGACTATTAGCAAAGGAACAAGCTGGTTTTAGAAAAGGTCATTCAACAATTGACCAATGTCTTCTACTTCAACATCTTATCAAGAAATACATCTCTCGGAATACTGCTTCCATTTTATTCAGTTTGTTGATCTTATGCAGTATTTGACTCTTTATCCCAGACTAAACTATGGGACAAGCTTTATAATACCCTTGATCGTCAACAGTTGTTTTTATTTGTGCATTGCATGATGGAACAGAGCTTAGTGCAAGATGCATGTCTCAAGGACGCCTGATAACCCCATTGCAAATATCAAGGGTGCAAAACATGGCTACATGTTGTTTAATTTTTATATAAATGATATGGTGGAGTAACTGAAGAAGCTGAATTCACATTCACCCAAACTAGCATGGAGAGATATTACTCTATTGGTCTTTGCAGATGATGCAGTAATCCTCTCTAGGACACCCACTGGACTCAAGAGAGCTTTGAACACATTCGTACATCATTGTAAAGAGAACCAGCTGGAAATAAATTATTCTAAAATTAAAATAATGGCATTTGCAAATCACCCACCCACCCACCCACCCCTAAAATGCTCCTGGAATATTAACAATCATGCTGTTGAACATATGCTACGTTTTCAATACCTGGAAGCAATCTTTAAGGCTAGTGAAAATAAAATGCTACTTATGCTTCAGAAAATACTTCATAGAAGAAGAGCAGTATTTTAAGATTTCATTGTTCCAGAGGAGGTCAGTATATACCTGCAGCAGCTAAGGTCTTTGAGGCCAAGCCTGATAGGGCACACAATTGGTACCTTCCCTCCCTCCTCCATGTTGTACTATTGTTACTTGTTTAGTTTAAATTTTCCAAGTTCCTCACTGTATTTCCAATGCTTCATTATGGAGGTGGAATAGTGAGTATGAAGACTAGAATGAGGCTAGTGGTACCGTGTTTCTCATATAATAAGGCCGGGTCTTATTTTTTTTTGAGCCCCGAAAAAATGGCTAGGCCGTCTTTTCGGGGGTGACTTAATTCCCCCCCTCTTACATCTTCAGGCGGGCGGGCAGCAACGGCTTGGATGTTGACCTCGGTGATGGTGGGGCGCTTCGTATCGGGGTCAATGCAAGCAGCACCATATCCAGGTGTGCAACAAAAGTACTTCCTAACGGCAAGCCCCCCCACCATTCCCCCCCACCATTTCGCATGTTTTAATATAGGCCTTAATTTGGGGGGAGGGGCTTAATTTCATTTCATGCCTATAAAACATGCTGGGACTTCCTATTGGGGGAGGCCGTATTGTTGGAGAAACAAGGTATTACTCTACTGGTTGAAGCTGACACTTCTCCCTATAGTTTCAATTCCACTGACATTCAAAGAGAGTGAAAACAAGCATTTTGTAACAAGCTGTCTCTCCTGGGATTTACCCCACTTCAAAGGTGGTATTTAGCAGGTTCTGACCAGTTCTGGAGAACCGGTAGTGGAAATTTTGAGTAGTTCGGAGGAATAGCAAATATTCTCTGCCTTCTGAATCTCAGCTGATCAGCTAGGTCTTCTTTTCTTGCCCTGCACAAGAGAATGGACCTGGAAATCAGGTTAGTGAGGTGGGGAGGGAATGGGGATTTTGCAGTAGCCTTCCCCAGGAGTTGGGAGGGAATGGAGATTTTACAGTATTCTTCCCCTGCCACACCAACCAAGCCATGCCCACCAAGCCACACCCACAGAACCGGTAGTAAAAAAATTATTGAATCCCACCACTGCCCCACTTACTTACAATCTTTGGGCTATGAGCAAGCAAGTATCACACTTAAGGAAATCTGTTTGACATAGACTGTCAAAGAGATGCTGGTAACACTAGTTTAGTTTCTCCTGGCAGAGAGCAGCTATGTATCTTACACAACTTAACATCCCAAATCAGAGAGAGTTTTTATCTGAGCTCATGGTAGTGCTTTCCCCTCAACGCTTCTTGCTGGAAGGTACAAAAATGTCTCAACTAATTACAAGAGTGTCCCTGTGATTCAGGATAGGTAGAAACTGCTGAATGTGGCCTTCTGTATTGCCAGTGTTTATGTAGAACCTTGAAATGCTCTAGTTCCCACTTCTGACTAGCAAAATGGGATACAAAAATCAACCGTATAAACAATTTCAATTTTCTGACTTAATTCTGAAATAACACACAAGATTGCCAGGTTTTATGTTTCAGCATAGAGAATCAGACAAGAAATAATTAAGAACAACTGAACTTCCCTGAGTATGGATAGCCAGAAATATTTCAGGCTAAGCATTAACCATTGGCTTTGAGGTATACAAGCTATGTCAACTATTGCACGATATTGTATTTTGCTCAGGGGTTTGTAGAAGTTTAAAATTCTGGATAATTTTATTGTTTTATTTATGAATATTCAGTACATGTATATATGTATATGTGTATATACATGTATGTATTTATACAATATTTTTATACTGCTATTGTAAATGTATATTACTCAGATTTATCATTTTATTTTCTTGTTGTATACGTTTAGCCTGAATAAGCGTTTTAGCACATTTGATTCAGAGATGGCATTCAGCAGGTTCTGACCAGTTCTGGAGAACTGATAGTGGAAATTTTGAGTAGTGCAGAGAACCTGCAAATACCACCTCTGACTGGCCCTGCCCCCATCTATTCTCCACCTTCCGAGTCCCAGCTGATCAGCTGGATCTTCTTTTGTTGCCCTGCACAGGAGAATGGAGCTGGAAAGCAGGTTAGTGGAGTGGGGAGGGAATGGGGATTTTACAGTAACCTTCCACTGCCATGCCCACCAAGCCATGCCCATCAAGCCACACCACACCTACCAAGCCACGCCCACAGAACCGGTAGTAAAAAAAAAATGAATCCCACCAATGATTTGATTTAATATTGTCATTTATCTAATGTTTATTGTATGTGCATTTCTTAATGATCCTGACATTGTCAGATTAGTTTTGGATATTTTTAATATTTAAATGCCAATTATGTCATGCTGTTTAATGATCGTAATAAAGTTAGATATGGGATTTTAGGTATTTTGGCACTGAAGCTTAGCAATTTTCAATCAATATATTTCACTACACTGCTCCTGCATTGCTAGTGGACCAAAATGTTGTTGCCATAGTCACTTTATGCAGAGGTGATGTTAAATTGATCATTCTTCAAATGTAAATCCTCATATTCATGGGAGGTGGCTCACATCACTCAATGTGGCCTAGGGAAACCATATATCTTGGAGCTGCATTGATTGTAATTAATAATTTTCACCTGTCTCATTAAACTTTTTGGGAAGGGCTCTGGAGATATTATTCCATGTTTCAGGAGCCACAAGTAGCTTTGGAAATTCACTTTAAAATATAAGTGAGCTATTTCTTATCTTACATATTAATCGTATTAATCCTTAGGGTGCCAAAGCAAGCGCAACCTGTAATTGACTCATTGTATTAAATAGAAGGCACATTTATTCGTCTCATAGAGTGGCCCAGCATTCAAAGTACTTTCACTTTGCAAGGGAATAAATTACATTCTATCAGGCAATAAACTGAAGGATAAAAAAAAAAAAAAACATTCAACTACTTCAAGAACACATATTACAAAAATGCATATTATATTGGTCCTTCTGAAAATTGTGCAAATATTTGGTGGTCCACTGGTTAAAGTGCCGTATTGCAGGCTAACTCTGTCCACAGTCTGGAGTTCATTCCTGACTCAGCCTTCCATCCTTCCAAGGTTGGTAAAATTCAGGTTGTTGGAGGCAATATGCAACTAACACTTACATTGTAAACCACCCAGAGAGTGCTGTGAAGCATAATAGGGTAGTATATAAGTCTAAATGCTATTGCTATTTTTTAAAAAAATCTGGCAAAAGCAATGTGTTGGTCATAATATAAGCATGCACATATGCATTTATACACATGGTGAAGGTTACTCTGAAATAAATTAGGGGCAACCGAGGCACAGCTCTATTAATATAACTAATTTATTTGAGAAGAAAAAGCATCCCAAAAGTTCTCTTTCATAAAACTATTCCCAACCTGGCATAGTATTTTACAAAAAGAATAAATCATACTATATCTTTTTGTAAATTGACTGTAAGTTACTGGCAGCAAATCAATTGAGTACAAATGAAAAATAATAATGCAATAACAGTGTTGTATATAATCGTGGGCTGAGATAGAAATGAATGCTCTGATCAATTTGAGGAAGATTCATTGTTGCTACCTCTTAAGAAGAAGTGACAATGAAACTAATTCATATAAACATATTGCTGCTAAGTTCAGCCTTTAAAACCAGCCTTTAAAAAAAGAGAATATAAATGTTTATCAGTATCAAAGTGTACTTGACACATCACGTCTTTTTACACTAATTCTTTTGTCATATTTTGCTGCACAATGTGCTGATGAAAAACATTCATTAAATCACATTCCTGTTAACATAAGAACAAAGCCAAGTAAGGCTTAAACACCTACCTTACGTGTTTCAATTTGGCCGCAGTCCATTTACATGAGGGTGATCTTAGTAGGCAGAAGTAGAGTTGCTTGCCCTGTTGGTTGCATTCTGACTAGTACCGAATATTTTGAGCTTTGCAATCTATACATTGCATTTTTGCAGCAACTTCCTTCATCACAGCCAACTCACCAAGGGACAACTCAACACGGCCAATTCGTTGCTGGACAACTTGAGGCAGGAGAAAAGGGGTCCCCCATCCCCCCTCTCCCCTCAATTCATCTGAGCCAGCCCTAAACTTCAATTTGAGCTGACCTTGACTTCCCCAACCTCCACTTTCCCAAGATGGACAGTGATTGGATTTTTGTCCTAGTATGACAAGATGGGAGCCGTATTTCTACCTCCCCTCCCAGAGACCTAGAGGGTGGAAAAGGCAGCTTCCAATAGGGAGAAAAACAGGGGCTTTGTTAACTGGAGCCATGCTGGAGCAGCAGCTTCTCTCCTTGTTCAAGGTGGCTTCTTGATTGCTTCCATAGCCAGTAGCCAAGCTTCCAATTGCGCCCAAGCTTGGGAAGAAGGATCCTCCTTCAGTGATGGGATTCGATTTTTTTTTTTACTACTGGTTCTGTAGGCGTGGCTTGGTGGACATAGTGTGCTATGGTGGGCATGGCATGACATGGTAGGCATGGCAGGGGAAGGATACTGCAAAATCCCCATTCCCTCCCCAACCCACTAACCTGCTTTCCAGCCCCGTTCTCCTATGCAGGGCAACAAAAGAAGACCCAGCCAATCAGCTGAGACTCGGGAGGCAGAGAAGAGATGGGAGCAGGGCCAGTCAGAAGTGGTATTTGCCGGTTCTCCAAAATACTCAAAATTTCTGCTAGAAAAAATTCTCCAGAACCTGGCTGAATATCACCTCTGCCCTCCTTTGGTGTGCTGTTACTTGTCCCAGTTTCTGCCAACCTACCAGTTCAAAAGCATGTAAAAATGCAAGTGGAACAGCAGGGACCACTTTGGTGGGAAGGTAACAGCGTTCCGTGCGCCTTCGGCGTTTAGTCATGCTGATCATGTGATCACGGAGACGTCTTCGGACAGTGCTGGCTCTTCGGCTTTGTAATGGAGATGAGCACTGCCCCCTAGAGCCAGAAACAACTGGCACGTATGTGCAAAGGGAACCCTTACCATTACCTTTTATTTCCTTGTTGTAAATTAAACAAATATAATAATCTTACAGAATTATTATCATTTTTGGTCATCTGTATCATTGCCTAAAGTTGCATGATAGAACTCACTGTCTGGAAATATTGTGAACCCCTCAACTAGGAGACCAATTAGCCTATCAAGCATGATAGCTATTATATTATTAACAATTAAAACAAAACAAACTTTTAGAATTTTATTCATTTTAGATAGTGTAACAAATTCTACTATAACCATAAATTAATGTGTGATACTCATCCATCTCAGCTATTTGGAAGAGCTTCAGATTCATTCATTTCCACTTCTTCCACTTGAGGGCAATAAATATAATATAGGAATTATTCATTAACACTAAGAATATTTTCCTTCTTTTTCAGTAATTCTGAATTAATAGTGCATGATACAGAAGTTCTTACTTAAGGATCCTAATTTTTCCCAAGGTACTCTCACTTGAAAATGAACTGTGAAATTATATAAATCTATTTGTAGCTTCATATTCAATTAGCTTAAATATTCTTGAGGGCTCTGGAGCTTTGTATTTATTAGAAAATAATTACTTTGCTGCAAAACAATCTATCAAAAGTTTTCAAATAAAGTTGAAGAATTCACAAAGGGCACATGCAGAATTCTTTTAAACCTGTAAAAAACATTTTGACTTTATTACTGAAAACACAAGGTTTATATCGATTCTCTCTCTCTCTTTCTCTCTCTCTCTCTCTCTCTCTCACACACACACACACACACACGAAAACCTAAAACCTAACACAAACCAATACAGAGTAAATAAAATAAAGAGGCAGAGAAAGAATTTCGAGAAAAAAAATAAAAATGAACAAGAAGAAAAAGCTTTTGATTTCCTTTGTAGCAAATACAGTTACGGTTTAAAAATTATATTTTACTCTATGATCATAAGAAAAGATCACTCTTTTCTATTATCTTATTTTTTCCTTAATTATAAAACCACAAGTCATAAATGCATTTTTCTTTATGCTTATAAATATTGTCCAGTCAGCTATAAATGTAAACTGGACGAATCATGACCTGTTGGGTCCTCATTTCAGACATATTTCCTAACCTAAACAGAGAAACATAATAACTACAGGTGGGCAAAAAAATCAATATGAGCAGGAGCAGCTTCCATATTCCTGTCAGCTTCCTGTCAGCTTTCCAGAAGTTCCTTGTGGGAAACTGGCAAAAAAAGTATTGGAAAATCTTTCTTCCTCCCTTCCTTGATATCCTTCTATATCCAGTGGTGGGATTCAACTTTTTTTACTACCGATTCTGTGGGCATGGCTTGGTGGGCGTGGCAAGGGAAATATACTGTAAAAACTCCAGTCAGAGGCGGTATTTGGCCAGTTCTCCAAACTGCTCAAAATTTCCGCTACTGGTTCTCCAGAACTGGTCAGAACCTGCTGAATACCGCTTCTGTCTAAATCCCTCTCTCCCTCCCTCCTACCCACCCGTCCGCCTGGCCGCCTGCCTGCCTGCCTGCCCACCTGCCTTGCCAGCAGACTGGACAATGGCATGCATAAGCGCACCAATCGTGCCTACTGTCCCTGTCCTATTGTCTCCAATTATTCGTAATTATTATTTCCTGTATTCATGCTTATGTTTATTATCTTGTAAGCTATTGGCAAATAAATAAATAAATAAATAAACAAATAAATAAACAATCAATCTAGGGAGGTATGTTGTCTCCCTGAAGGAAAAAAAACCTCAAAGATGTGTTGCAGAGCCTTACAGAGCCTTACTAAAATAATCAAGCACTCAGATTACTATCCATTTCTTCTCTTCCAATGTGGGAACGAATGACACAACAATGAACTTGAAAACAATATCAACATACTATAATCAGTTCGGCAAAAAATAGTTAAGGAGTTCAGAGCAAAAATAGTGTTTTCATCTCTACTTCCAAAAAAAGTTCCAAACCTAACAAAGGGAACAAAAAACTTTAGAAATAAACTACTGACCTAAGGGATGGCACTGTCAAGAGAACTTCACATTCGTAGGCCTATAATGCATCACAGTCTTGCATTACCTGCTAGAAAGGCTTCTGGCAAGGGAAGGGCTGCACCTCCTAAGAAGTGGGAAGACTGTATTTGGAAAATGACTGGCTGTATTTGAAGGGCTTTATACTAAAACTCAGGGGACCAATCTTTAGGACCTAATCCCAATATAAATCCCAAGACAGCCAATCAAACAAGGAGGTAGAGACTCAGGGCAAGAAAGAAAAACTCAAGATATAAAATAGGAGATCCAGGGTCAGCAGTAAAGGGCTCAGATGCCCATACACTAACGCTCAAAATTTGGGGAATAAACAGGGTGAACTTGGAGTACTAGTATATGAGGGCAGGTATTATATAGTTGTCATTACTGTAACTTGGTGAGATGAAGCTTACAATTGGAATGTACTGCTGGAAGAATATAAATTGTTCAAAAAAACCCAGACCTAACAAAAGAATTGGCTTCGGAAGTTGTGGGTGCTCCATTACTAGAGGTTTTTAAGAAGTGATTGGACAGCCATTTATCTGAAATGGTACAGGACCATGATGGCGAACCTATGACATGTATACCACAGGTGGCATGCAGAGCCATTTATGTGGCCAAACCAAACTTACCTGCACTACACATGCGTGCGCCTCCCAACTGATTTTTGGCCCATTTGAGGCAGTTTTCACCCTCCAAGATACTCGAGTGAAGCCTCTGCAGCCTTGGAAGGCTGAAAAACATGCCTTCCGAAAATACAGGCCCGTTTTCAGCCTCCTGAGGCTGCAGAGGCTTTCCTAGAGCCTCCGGGAGGGCGAAAACAGCATCCCACGGGTTCCAACGGCCCTCCAGAGGCTGACAACAGACACTTCCGTTATTTCTGGAAGGCCCGTTTTTAGGCCTCCTGAGGCTGCAGAAGCCTCCCTTGAACCTCAGGGAGGGCGAAAATGGCCTCAAATGGGCCAAAAATCAGCTGGGAGGCATGTGCATGCACAGGGCAGGTAATGGGGTGGGGTGGGGGTGTTGCGCACACATGCACAGGGGGCGGAGTGCATTGCATTGTGGGTGCCAACACGCACGCACTTTTGGCACACCACAACAAAAAGGTTCGCCATCTCTGGTATAGGGTCTTCTGTTTGAAGAGGCGATTGGATTAGAAGACTTCCAACAGACCTTCCAATTCTGTTATACTATTATCCTTCCTTCTTGTTGTGAATCAATAAAAGTGAATAACCTAAATGCAAATTAGGGGTTGAAAACCTGCACACTTGATTGGTCCTTGTACAACAACTTGGGATTGGGCCAGAACCAGTCCCTGATTGGCCACTTTTGGGACTGTCCTTATTGGTCAGTAGTTGGAACCTGTTGCACATTTTCATAGGTTAGTAAGGCAGCAGCTAACCCTATAAAAGGGTTGCTGCTGCCCATAGCATTGCTCTGTTCCATTCTGATTCCTGTTATTATTAAAGAGTTGAAGTCACTGGTCAGATGTCTGGTCTTCTTATTCTCCAAACATAACACTGGCGACGAGGATGGGATACGGAGACCGAAGAGCTGACTAATCTACAGAGCAACTAGCAGAGCACGTGGTCGAACACGCACCATCAACGGCAACATGGCCAGCGGTGCCGTACCACCCGCTCCATTCAATCCAGAGACCGAAGATTGGGAGGCCTACATGGATTGTTTCCAGATGTTTCTAGAAACCAACAATTTGAAAGATGCGACAACCGGCAAAAAAAGAGCTATATTTCTAACGCATTGTGGACCAACCGTGTTTAAAATGGCAAAGTCACTTGCCAAGCCAGCAGAGGTAAAAGAGATGGACTGGGACATCCTCGAGCCTTTACTACGGGCTCACTATGCACCCGCCATGCCAACCTTAGTCCGAAGACACGAATATTACCGGAGGGACCAACAGAAAGGTGAAAGCCTTGCTGACTATATCGCGGACCTCCGAAACCTTGGAGGCCTCTGCGGATTCGCAGACTTAGAAGAAGCTCTCCGGGATCGTTTGGTTCTGGGCCCAGAAGACGGCATGATCCAGAGTAAAATTATGGCTAAGGGGGACATCAGTCTCACCGATGCCCTTAAAGAAGCCTCGGCAGCAGAGGCAACCAAGAAGTCGGCAGCCCGAATGCGCCGCACCAACGCACCGCTACGTAAACTCGCCACTGATACCTCGCCTCGCACAGAGAGACACCCGGTATCAACTCACCACGAAGACCTAGAGTCCCCATCCGACAGCGATGAGGAAGAGGTCAACCGACTTCGAACGGAGAGAGACCAGTCCTCACAACACTCATTTCGACCGTGTGCCGGCTGTGGAGCAAATCACCCACGATCCGGCTGCAAATTCCTTGACGCACTTTGCCGCCATTGCGGGAGACGCGGTCACATCGCAAAGGTTTGCAGGAGCAAACAGAACTCCAAACCCCGACAGGCCGAATTCCAGTCTTCCGGATTCTTCGGCACACACCGAGAAAAAGTGAACCACTCCTACAGAAACAAGCCGTCCACCATTTCCACCAGGCGTGAGGAAACCAGGCGGGAAGAGACCCACCAAACAATCACCATAGGCCACGCTACATCCCTTGATGCCGGGAAAATCCGAGTAAAGGTCGCCATCGAAAACAAACCTTGCGTGATGGAGGTAGACTCGGGATCTTCCCTCTCGATGGTGTCGTGGAAAACGCTCCAACAGCTCCTTCCAACGATCCGCCGCCAAGACCTTAACCCTCAGAGGGTTATACTCAAAGACTATCAGGGCAACCAAATTCCCGTCGTCGGGTCCCGCAGATTCCAGGTCTCATTCAAGGACCGCACCGTCGCACTACCACTGACTGTCGTGGATCGAGACAGGCCTAGTCTTCTAGGCCTGCAATGGTTCAGGCCGCCGGAATCACTGTAGCCGGAGTCCACAAAGCCGAAAGCGTCGATTGGGAGGAAGCACTCGTGCAAGAATTCCAAGACGTTTGCGAACGGACTAGGCAAGTATAAGGGGACCCCAATCTCGCTTAACTTGAACCCTGAAATAGCACCCATCCGCCTTAAGCGCGTCGGGTGCCGTCGCCTTAAAGCCTAAAATCGACGAACAACTCGATAAGCTGATAGCGCAGGGCGTACTGGAACCCACCGACCACGCCTGTTGGGAAACCCCGATAGTGACGCCTATCAAGCCTGATGGGTCCCTAAGAATTTGCGGAGACTACCGGGCCACATTAAACCACGCACTGCAGCAAAGTGCTTATCCAGTACCGGTAGTGCAACACTTACTCCATTCTCTGGGCGGCGGAAAGTTTTCGCCAAACTAGATTTAGCCCAGGCATATCAACAATTGCCTGTAGACCCAACCACAGCCGAGGCGCAAACAATCGTAACACATAGGGGCGCATTTAAATGCAACCGGCTCCAATTGAGTAAGCGTCGCCCCTGGAATCTTCCAGAGTTTAATGGAAAGGTTGTTACAAGGGATAAAAGGCGTTGTCCCATATTTCGACGATGTACTCATCGCCGCACCTAACAAAGACACCCTAGAAAAACGACTCAGAGAGGTTTTACGAAGATTCCAAAATGCAGGCCTCAGAGTAAAAAAAGATAAATGCCACTTATGTACCGAAAAAGTAGAATTTTTGGGATACCTCCTGGACAGCCAAGGAATTCATCCCACCGAAGACAAATTACGGGCAATTAAAAAGGCACCCACTCCGAGGAACAAGGCAGACCTACAGGCGTTCCTTGGACTTATCAATTTCTATAATGTGTTTTTACCCCACAAAGCAACAGTAGCTGAACCATTGCATAGACTATTAGACAAAAAAGCAACGTGGGTTTGGGGACAACGGGAACAACATGCTTTCCAACAAGTAAAGAAATTGCTAACTTCTGATTCAGTACTTATGCAGTACAACGAGACTCTGCCGCTCACTATCACGTGTGATGCATCACCTTTTGGGGTTGGGGCAATTCTGGCCCACGTGTTACCAAACGGAGCGGAAGCCCCCATCGCGTTTTTTTCGCGAACCTTAGCTAAAGCTGAACGCAATTATAGTCAGCTGGACAAAGAAGCTTTAGCTATTGTTGCTGCAGTTAAAAGATTTCACGAATATGTTTATGGCCGTGCATTTACAATAATCACTTATCATAAACCGCTACTGGGGATCATTGCGGGTAATAAACCAACCCCGTACATATTGTCCCCCAGAATGACCCGTTGGTCTGAATTCCTGGCGGCCTACAACTACACTTTGCAGCACCGCCCGGGGAAATCGATTCTCCACGCCGATGCATTGAGCAGAACACCGCTCCCAGACGCTGTTGTGGATCCAGCCCCAACCCTCTCAACACTACAGATTGAAACTCTACAGGCACCACCCTTGACGGCTAGAGACATTGCTTTTGAAACAAAACGTGACCCAGTTCTGCAACACATACTACGCTGGGTTGAACGGGGGTGGCCGACGGACCAAATTGCACCTGAATGGGCACCCTTCAAAGCCCGCCAAACCGAGCTGTTTGCCCAAAAAGGCTGTATCTTGTGGGGCGATCGAGTCGTAATCCCTGCCAAATTGCAACAGACTGTTTTGGCGGTATTGCATGAGGGACATCCGGGCATTGTGAGGATGAAATCACTCACACGCAGCTACGCTTGGTGGCTGGGAATCGACAAAAGAATCGAGGCCTGGGTCGCTACGTGTCCAACGTTGCCAGGACGTCAGCAATCGCCCCACTGAAAGCAAGCCCAACCGAATGGGAAACACCGAGGGGACCGTGGTCCCGTATTCATATTGACTTTGCGGGGCCTACCAAAGGTCACACTTTCCTGATTACTGTCGACGCCTATTCCAACTGGCTCGAAATTCATCGAATGCACACAACTACAACCGACTCAGTTATTAATAAATTAAACAGACTATTTGCCACGCACGGATTTCCGGACGTGTTGGTCTCGGACAACGGCCCGCAGTTCACGGCATTGCCTTTTGAACAATATCTGGCTGATCGGGGCATCCGCCATGCGCTGACCTCACCCGCGCACCCTGCGGCGAATGGACGTGCAGAACGCATGGTACAATTTGTGAAAAAGACCCTGCATAAAATGGAATTTGGCAACATCGACGAGAAAATCAATCGAATCCTCTTATTGCAGCACATCACGCCCCACAGCGTAACCAACAAAACACCCGCTTCTTATGGGGCGGAAAATACGATCGCACCTTGACCGGCTCCACCCCGCTTTCGCACCAGAAAAACCTGTCGGCTCCAGCAGCAAATGCCGGGAATTTAAGGTAGGCGATTTAATCTTTGCCAAAAACTTTTCCGGCGACCCGTTATGGATACCCGCAACCGTTACCCACCTCACCGGGCCTAGATCTTACCGCCTGCTAACAGATGATGGGAGGGTGTGGAAATGCCACATAGACCAACTCCGATCGAGATTATCACCCAGCGGCCATGACTTCCCCGGTTCAACAACTCAAGGGGGAGGGAGTATCGAGGGAATTGACTTTGATACAACTAATAGCGGGTCAACGGGAGCCCTACAGCCCAGCGAAGCACCGGAACGTGAAGCGGGGAGGAAGTTGATGTCTTCAGGGAACTTTAATACAGGGGAAAACGAACTGCAAAACCCCAAAGAAACACGCAGCAGCAGAGACATCCACAGTGAATGCAGCACGGAATCGCCGTGCAGCGAAATAGAAGTTAACAATGGTCATCCAAACGCTCCACCGGAACCGGACGTTGGACAAAACCCGGTGGAGCCTCGGAAATCATCCAGGCAGACCAAACGGCCTGCCTATCTTGAGGATTTTATCACAGCTCCCCTCAAACGGAACCCAAGGGGAGGGGTGTTGTGAATCAATAAAAGTGAATAACCTAAATGCAAATTAGGGGTTGAAAACCTGCACACTTGATTGGTCCTTGTACAACAACTTGGGATTGGGCCAGAACCAGTCCCTGATTGGCCACTTTTGGGACTGTCCTTATTGGTCAGTAGTTGGAACCTGTTGCACATTTTCATTGGTTAGTAAGGCAGCAGCTAACCCTATAAAAGGGTTGTTGCTGCCCATAGCATTGCTCTGTTCCATTCTGATTCCTGTTATTATTAAAGAGTTGAAGTCACTGGTCAGATGTCTGGTCTCCTTATTCTCCAAACATAACACTTCTCTTCCTCCCTCCCTCCAGAATTTCAATCAGCATTGTTCCATACATACATACATACATACATACATACATACATACATACATACATACATACTTACATACATACATACCTTCATACATACAGTTCAACACAGCTTCTTGTTGCTGGTTTCATAAAGACTCCTTATTAATGTGAAAATGTACTGTCACAATACATTCTATCAGTTACTTCAGTCTTTTAGAGAGTTTCATTCCAAGAGTGATCCTGGCTTATCCAGAAAGTCAGGAGAAAGACTGTGGGATTACCTCACTGACAGTAACTAAAACAGAATAATAAAAGTCGGGAACGTAGTTTAACTCACTTCTCACATTTGTGATGAAGGCAAAAATCTCCATTTCATGTAATGTAAGCATTTGCTTCTGTATTTTAATCAGGTCAGTGAGTAACTTAGGATTTTCAGTATTTCCATCAAATTTTGTAATCTTTAATACTGTTATTTGTATATTATTATATAAGTTGTAGACAAATTTTAATACATAATACTTTAAATATAAAAATTGTGAAATCTGCAACACATCTTACAGGGCAATAAGAACAAGATGCTTTATTTAAGTTAATATCTAGTAGGAGTTTGCATTCAAATCTTTGTTCGATTCCAAATCAATTGTCACGATACTTCAAAAAAAGAAAGCATAATGTGTTTAGACGAGCTCTGCATATTTTTAATTATGCATTATTCTAATTTGTTAATTTTGAAAGGAACATTTGGATAAACTTAGTTCTGAAATTATTTTAAACACAAATCACAGAACTTCTTCACTGTCCTCCCATTCCCAGAATGACACCTATCAAAGTTTTCATGAATGTGGGATTTTAAACACTTGTTGGCAATTCTGTTGAGATTTATTAACAGATGGCCACATGTTCTTTTTGGCTTACAGTGAGTGGAACATAATGAAAAGCTGTCAATTCTGTAACAAGCTTTGTTTCTATTTTTCCTTTCCCTCTTCAGTTTCATTGAAAGATTTACAGCTGTATCCTTTGGTGGGAGGAATTTAAAAAAAGAATGGACCGACATGGAAATCTGTAACTTTTATGTTTAGTTAAAACTTCATAGGGGAAGAAGAAGAAGAAGAAAGGAGTCCTGAATGGTAAATAAAATGGGGAGAAAGCTTAATAAATTCAATTGATTACAATAGTAGATTTTAATGTGCTTTCTGATTCTGCCCATAGGATTGTTCATGTATCTGTGAACATATATATGATGAGAAAATACATAATACCTACTGCATTATATATACCTGATAAAGTATGTATGAAATGTAAACTACAAGTACCATGAACAATTTCAAAAGATCTTACCTTTGCCTACTCCATTCAGTGCAAGAATTAGCCAGATATTCAACGTCTGTAGCAAGTAGTTATCCTTTTGTGCCTTTTTTTCAAGTGATTAAATTTGTGTTTGCTTAGACAAAGGCTCTAAGTAAGCATTCCATGTAACAATGTTTTGCTAAGACTACATATGGGATAACTGTAGGGATAATCTGAGCTATTCAGCACATATTGTTCCAATGCATTTCTTGTTTCAGTTGAAAAGCTACGTGATATTTTCAAAACTATATTTGATTTCAATGCATCAGTATGTTATGATTATGAAAACAGAAAGATCATTTCATTGCAATGTAGATCACATATTCCGCAAATGGAATCATCCTTTCAGCTTCTGGAAACATCAAACACAAAGTTAATATCCATGATTTAGCCTGTTCTAAATATTTTGTCTACAAGTAGCCATTGGCAATCATTCCATCACTGCATTCTCCAGTCAAGCCAACAGCCAAGCTATTAGTCTGCCTGAGGTGCATACTAATAGACTCCATGTTATTATATTTGTAACTCATATAAGAGGACAATAAGAACATACTCCTCTACTTAAGTCAATGTAAAAGGAGTGAACAAAATCGGAAGGACAGAAATTATTCCTAACACTGGATCTGTTTTCATTATGCATTTCTTTATTAAACTGTCTAAACTAATGATTATTATCGCATCTAATGGCAATGAATTCTTTATTTTAATTACTGTATTCATTATATGTGAACAGAATAAAAGAGTAATTTATTTTGTTGATTTTAGATCTCTGAACATTTAATTTCAGTGAATATTTCTGTTCTAATTCTGTCATAGGAGTGCTGCGAATTTTACTCCACTAGTCATTGCTGACTCCAAGGGGCAGTGCTCATCTCCGTTTCAAGACCATTGAGCCATGACTATCTGAAGACATTCCTGCAGTCATGGGGCCAGCATGACATTCCAGAGTGCTGTTATCTTCCCACCAAAGTCTTACCTATTTATCTACTCACATTTGCATGCTTTCAGACTGCTAGGTTAGCAGGAGCTAAGGTGAGGATGGCAGCTCACTTTCATGCCCCTGGTGGAGACTGACTCTGAGGGGGAGGAGGAACAGCTGACAGGGAGTGGAAGTGTGACTCCGGAGGTTTTGGAGGAGGCTGGGGAAGGGCAGGAGGAGGAGGAGGTTTTGGAGGAGGCCGTCTGAGCAGTCAAAGGAGGACCTAGGCCCATCCCCTCTCCATCCTAGGGTATGCAGAGAGGAGAGGATAAGGGAGAGACGTGGTCTACTTGGGAGGAGAGGGCTTTGATCCTCTTCATGGGCTGCAGCTGTTACAACTGAATAAGAGGACGGACCTGCACACAGGCGAACGCTGGAAACAAAGTGTGGAAATATCTCTAGTTTATGGTTCCTCTCTGAGTTTGGCGCCCTTCCCAGTGCGTGTTCACTTATCTGTGGATGTCCTCCAGCCCTTATTTTGCCTGGTTTGTGTTGCTTTTTTCCTTCTTCCTGTAACCGTTTGTGTGGTAGTTTTTTGTCTTCCGTCAAGGATATTCAGAACTTGGAAGCAAAGTGAAGGAATAAAAGGGGCTTCACCTGTTTTCTGTGACTGTGTTTGTTTTGTATCCCACCCTGGGTCATTATATTCACCCGGTCGCATGGTGCTCAGGTCTCAAACCTGAGCTGCTGACTTTCCAAGTGAAAAACCCAACATCTTAACTGCTGAGCCAACCACAATTCTACAGAATTAAGCTTCCCACAGGGAAGTAAAATTGATACAAATGCTGCTGATTGTTCATATTTGGAAAATGTTCTAACCCCAAGTGTCATTGTGGTTGACTTTTTTCTGTTCTTTGTAAGCCTGACAATATATGTATTATATTTTATCTAAAGCTGGGGGGAAAAAACAACCCTGGGCTAATTCTATGAAGTATGGTAACATATTATAACAGTATTTTTGAATGATTTAGGACAGGGGTGTTAAACTCGTGATGACACGTTGTCATCACATGACTTGTCGTGACTTTTTTCTCCTTTGCTAAACTGGGGATGGGCGTGGCCAGCAGGTGATGCATCCGGCCCGCAGGCCACAAGTTTGACACCCCTGATTTAGGAGATTCATATGCATGCATGTATATGATAGAAATATGAAAACATGTTGCTAGTTGCTGTACTACTCACAATGAATAGACAGGCAAAAAAAAATATCCCAAAAT
This sequence comes from Notechis scutatus, assembly GCF_049901735.1. Lineage (NCBI taxonomy): Eukaryota > Metazoa > Chordata > Lepidosauria > Squamata > Elapidae > Notechis > Notechis scutatus. Next base: position 63,722,645 of record NC_142012.1, on the reverse strand, counting down.
CCCTATGTTATGTGTACGTGTGACAGAGACAAAGACAGACAAAGGGACAGACCAAGACTATTATAAAACAGTACTATAGAGTTTTGTATCTATTGCAAGATATCCAGAAAACTCTTAGGGCATAGAAGTATTGTTTATCCCCTATATTTTGTCATCAAGATGTATTCTAGTCATTCACCATTGTCTCTGCCTCATAATTTGAGTTAAAGGAAATTTCTTTTACTAATCATAATCATTGATAGTTCATTTTTCCATCAATATATGTATTTTTTCCCATCTGAGTGGAACCAAATAAGGAGCTCTATGATGTGGTTTGTTTGGCTTTTATTTGATATATTTATGAGCTCAGCCACTGTTTTTTTTTAAAAAAAAATGAACAGAATTAGTATGATGGGTGAACCTAAACAGATAATAGAGACAGAATGTAAATCTTCGCATTTTCTTCTAATACTTCACTTGAGTTCTCAAGTGAAAACCATAATTTTTTACTATTTCCAGAAATTTTTTTTGCTTTTCTGTTTACATTCTCCTCCTCAATTTTCCCATTCTAGGACCAAAGTGAGGACACAGACTTTAAATTTTTTTTTTTATAAGACTCATATTACATTACTCAAGAATATCTGGTAAAACAATGTAACATTTCTTCTGGGATCATTCAAGTAAAGCTTAGTTTTATTACATTCTGTCTAGTTTAAATTGACAATTTGTCAAAAAAAATTGTTTTCTCTCTTTCGTTTTTGAAATCTTCTGCCTTAGAGACAGAAACAGTTCAAATAAACCTCTGATTTTTAAATCACTAGTTACTCCTAATTCCTTGTGTCCCAGCTTCTGCCAATTTAGCAAAAGTATGTAAAAATTAAAGTAGAAAAAGAGGGACCACTTTGGTTGGAAGGTAACAGCATTCCATTCACCTTTGGCATTTGGTCATGCTGGCAACATGACCACGGAGACGTCTTCGGACAGCCCTGGCTCTTCAGCTTTGTAACGGAGATGAGCACCGCCCCCTAGGAGCTGGAAACGACTAGCACATATGTGCGAGGGGAACCTTTACCTTTAAGAGAACATTTATTTCTAATAATCCCACATGGCTGTAAGATTCTGCTGTGCTCTGTAGGTATATACAGAGGCCAGCAAACTGGCTTACCTAGTCAATGAGTTAATGAGTCATTGACAAGGCATTGACTGAAGGGCATTCATTGCTCCGTAACTTGCAATTTTGCATTTAGTCACATTTGCTTAGTCAACTGGATTGTGTTGTTAACTGCTGGCGGAGCAATTTCTAATATGTTTCTAGCAAAAGGAATTGTTACTTTTGGGATGTATGACTGATCAAGTGCTTTTTCATAACAATTAGTGGAATTAATGTCATTAAATAAATGAGAAATACTGACGGAAATGGAGCCATGTATGCATCTTTTTAAAGTCTGCTATCATTGTTTATTTTTTTATTTTTCCTTCAGGTGTAGAGGAAGTATAAGATAGTCTGTATACTGTAGGGAAGGAGTGTCATCACACAATGTATCACAACTTTTTCCCCTTTCCCCTCCCATTTGAAGTTACAATCTAACCATCCCCAAGTACTTACGACAGTCACAAAATTGCTTCTAGTGAACAATCCAATTTTTATTCATTTTATGATCCAAAAAATTCTTAGCTGTTTTGTTTATCTTCACAACTGAAAAAAATATCATTTTTAGCCTTTTCTGATAATTGAGATTTTTATAACTATATATTAATTTTGGGAACATCATAGATCTGAACAAAATGTATTTTTGTTTTATTTGATTTGTTTTGTTTTGATTTATTTTGTATAAATTTGTCATAAACTTTCTTCCAAGTAGGTGTCTTATTTTAGGCAACAATCATTATCCTTGTGAATTTTTTGCCATAAGAAGATAAAATCTGCTACTGCTTCAACTTATTTTAAATTTATTTGCATTGAGTTGTAAGTAGTGGCTGAATAAACTTTTCCATTATCACTGGATGTTCACTATATAATGATCCCAACACCTCTTCTTAATGCAACTTGTACATCTGCCAGTCCTCACTGAAAGCCATATGATAAAAACACTGCATCATTACGATATAAGATATATGAAAAACAATTGTTCAAAAGTAATGTAAACATTCTTTAACATTACCCAATATTGGAAATGACCCTTTTCAGTTCTTGACTTATGTGATTTCCTCACTTGCCTACAAATTGTGGATAGCACTTTAACTGCATCATTTTATAAGATTTTTAATGATTCTCCTAATGTTTCATCAACTCCTGCAGTTTTGATATTAGTAGCACTTTCTAGGGCCCATTGAACTTCGGTTTCCAGAATTTCTGCCTCATTTAATGATCAAAACTTCATATATATCAGCATTTTTTCTTCTTTGTGCAGCTTTTCTATAAACTTGCCCCCTCTCCTTCTGCCTCCAAAAGTTTTTGCATTTCTTGTCTATCATGTTTTCCTTCACTTGAAGAAATATTCTTCAATAACTGTATTACCTTTCTTTTTAGAGTGCTAGCCTTGATTTCTTTTCATTCCTTACTTAGATATTTAGTGCACTTAATTGACATATTAAAGATCTGGAAATCCAACAAGATTGGGCTGCTCTTCCAATGAATGTGTGTTTGAACAGTCAAACTCCTTTTAAAGTAACAAGATATTTATATCAAATAACCACCCCAAAAATTGGAAGGGGACTAACCTTTGCATGTTGCATACTTCCCACTGCAGTTTTGGATGGCTGATAATATATCTATATCTATATCTATATCTATATCTATATCTATATCTATATCTATATCTATATCTATATCTATATCTATATCTATATCTATATCTATATCTATCTATATCTATCTATCTATCTATCTATCTATCTATCTATCTATCTATCTATCTATCTATCTATCATCAGCTGTGATTGTGCTCTGTGGACAAGAAGAGGCACTTGAAACTACAGCTCATGTCCTGCTATGGCTCATTTTCTATAAGGACTCAAGGACCCAATTTATAACAGCTTCCCTAACAAAATATCCAGGAAATACTGGTCTTTTTTTATGTGCAACTACTGTTATCAAATCAATATGAAGTAGTTTCTCTGAAAGTGGCCAAGTTCTCTGAAAGTGGCTATGCGCAAAATTAGACAAACTTTTAACTGCCCACCAATCACAATATATTATTCTGCCTGTCTTAATTTTAGTTTTTGCTATTATTGTTGTCTTTAATGCTTTTCCGTGTAACACTGGTCTGTGACCATAATAAAAATTGATTGATTGAGATATTATTCCTTATCTCTTGTTCATTTCTGGAACTGAACATTAGTTGAGCGAGTTTTCTTCTAACACTATTTCATGTTGCTTTTTGCCTTACATCAACCATTTTTAATGGAGCAACAGAGAGTCATTTTGCCTTATTTTGTGTATGGTACTTTTGGATGTTTTTGTTTTGTTCATCGTTAATGATGCCATGAAATTCATTCCAGAGTTCTTCAGCCACTCTGGTTATTATATTTAATTCATTAAATCTACTGCTTATTTTTTATAACATAGCCACTTGGGAAGTTGCATCCATCACCACCATCACCATCTAATTTGTTTTCTTTAGTTTAAGTTAAAATATTATAAAAAGGAGTTCAGGATATGAGGCATAGTCAGCACCAGGACTTGCTTTTGCTAATGAAATATTGCTTAGCCTGGTGTGCGTATATAGGCAGTGTGAATTTAGTATTGTTCACCAGCTCTGGTGGCCTAATGGTGGAGCTCTCGCCTTCACAATCAGGAGGCTGTGAGTTTGATTCTAGGCAGAGGCTAATATTTGATATAGGTTCTCCTGCTCGAACAGGGGTTTGGACTAGATGACCTCCAAGGTCCCTTCCAACTCTGTTATTCTACGTTCTATGATTATCTAATGTAGAAGTGTCAAATTCGATTTCATTAAGGGCCACATCAGCGTTGTGTTTAACCTCAGGGGGGTGAGTGGGCGTGGCTGGGGTGAGCAGGGGCCAGTTCAACATCCAGCAACCCCCGCATGGCCCTCCTGGGTTCTGTTTTCGCTGGCAGAAGGGCTGCAGGAGCTATCTCGGCTGAAAACAGAGCTTGGGAGTGCCGCCGACAGAGACACTGAGGGCCAGATCTAAGCATCTTGTGGGCCAAAACCAGCCAGCAGGCCTTGAGTTTGACACCCCTGATCTAATGGTATCATAATAGCCTCACCCTTTTGGATGTGGGAAGAGGTATTTGTTCGAAACATTTGCTTTTCTTGGCACAATTTTCTCAATTTCTCTCCTGCTTCATTTTTCATACCGAAGCCTTTCCCCCCCCCTTTTTATTCCAAAGCCTATTAGAAGACAACGACTAAATGTAAAGTGACTGTATGAAATGTCATTTCTGCCTTCTCCATTCATCATTGAATAATTACTTAGGTTCTCCACTGGGATGTAGTAATCCTATTAATCCATTTGGGCACCTCTGATTAGCCTCAAGCAATAAGCCCCCTCCTCCGCTTTGTGATTTTTTTTTTTAAAAAGAGGAGAGAACATCAAATAGTATCAGTCAGATAATAAGTCTGTAGGGTTAATCAGACTTTATTATACAGTGTATGATCATTATACACGCCTGTAGTACCAATTAATACTTCAGTGAGATAGACCTGTTTGCTTTTATTCCTGCTGTTATTGATGGTAGAGATTTATTTTTCTGATCTCAAATGTTGATTGCAGTGTCCAAAAATTAGTAGGAGAGATTTAACTTAAACAGTGTATAAAAATATTCAAAAAGTATTTCTTCATTTACTCTAATGACAAAAATAAGAAAATGGCATTTTGCTGTTTCAACTCTAGGTACACTCAACATTCCCTTCTACTTACGTCACACTCCTAGTTATACATTTAATACTTTTGAACTCTTGCATGCCTATTATATTGTCATTTTTTTTACCATTCCAGTCCTTGTTTTTATTTATGAATCTATTTTCACAAGTTCCTCTAAACCAGGGGTCGCCAACCTTTTGGACCTCAGGGACCACCAAACTAATAATTTTAAATCCCGCGGACCACTAATATGAATTTTGACTGATGGTGGCTTGATGACGGGAAAGTCGGTCCCATATTCCAGAGCTGCAGTAGTCACAGGACTGGCCCTTTGGTCATCCCAGAGCAGCTGCTCCTCCACCTGGGGGCACCGGCCTGCCATGGACTGGAGGAGCTGCTCTGGGATGACCAAAGGGCCAGTCTTGTGACTACTGCAGCTCTGGAATATGGGACTGACTTTCCCGCCATCGTCAGCAAGCCACCCTGGGGTGGATTTCCCTCCCCCGCCCTTGGTCTTTCCAGCTTGTGCGGCTCTACTCAAGGTAAGATATGTGCTTGGCTGAAGGGTGGGGGGCAGGCCATGTGGGCGGTGCAGCCTTGTGTTCCCAGCCTGGATTAATCGCTTTGGAGGGAGTGCTTTTGCGGGGGAGGCATTTATCTGCAAACCACCAAAATTTTCTCATGGACCACCAGTGGTCCCCAGCCCACCGGTTGACAACCATTGCTCTAAACAAAAGAAATATAAAATTGGTAAACAACATTATTCTTAACAAATGTTTCCATTAAGTTTGATTAATAATGTCACTGAAGCTCACATAAGGGTCATTCACGTTCACAAAAAATAATATGGACATTAAGAAATATTGCTAAGTATTTATTAGTATATTATTAAAATATGTAAATGTTAATTAATATTTCTTATGATTTCTGTACGTGCAAATAATCTATGTCTTATCAGACATAAATAGTTGGCATAAATAAGCACTACTTATCTTATTCCATTCAATTTATGCAACTGAACAATAATTGATATTTTATTTGCGTGATTGAAATATTATTCAAAACAGCAAATAAGTTTTACAGATGATAAAAGAGGATGGATCAGTGTTATTCCTTATCTTATTAAGTGAGTAGTCACATTGACAATAGCCACACTGTTACTACTACTAAGCCAAGATCTAATTCCTTCTGCTTCTAAAGGTGCTTTTTCAAGAGGCAACTGGACTTTCTGGTTTTTCTTTCAAGACATTTCACCTCATCCAAGCAGAGCTGAAGGAGCTTCTTGGATGAGAAGTGAAACATCTTCAAAGAAAAACCAGAAAGTCCAGTTGAAATAGCGCCTTTGGAACAACCATGATCTGGATGACTGAGAATCTCCATAGACTACTGCTTCTAGATTTGCAACTGTGTTTTCTATGGCTTAATGAACCAGATTTGATTTTCAGTATTTATTATATGATAACATATAACATTTTAAACTTGTCCCTTCCAAATGTGTTGTGCTTGAAGATAAAATCATATGTATGTTAACCATGGAAGCATATCCCTAATGTAATATTTTCAGTGCAATCTCCATCTAAATAAAAGTTATAGCTTGAGGAACATATTCCTAACAGTTTTACAATTCATATATATTACATCAGTGCATAAAATTAAAAGAAAAAACAACAACAACCAAGGCAATAAATCCAATATTTGAACCTCTGTTGATGATACAATCTTTCCAGTTCTTAAAATTGTAAACATATTTTTCTCCTCTCCAAAATAATAAAAAAAATCTTACAGATGAGATCAGATCATAGTTAATACATCATTGAAGTAATATATCTGTGAATCAAACAAATAAATTATAAATGCAACTGCATCCATGTTTCTTTTCTTTACCCTCTGGAATTCAAGACAGAGTGAACTTCCTTTCATCATGAAAATATAATTTAGCTACCACACTGAAAAATCATTGATAAATATATTTTATGTGTTTATCTAAACACTAGGAAATATAGGGTGCTTCTTGTTTCTTTCCTCTGATCTGTTATACCCTCAACTGGATGTACTGTAAGTCACTGAATGTGTCTTCAGGAGGAAAATTATGTGTCTCCTTTATCCAACTGATTTCTAAGAGATATCACGTTTCTGAATTAAGTATTTTATCCAGACCTTCTGTTTTCTCCTGCCTACTTAATTCTCTTGGATAATCTTGCTGGGAATAAAATGAGACAGCCCATATCTCTTGCTAGGTTTCTGTCTTTAAGGGATAAAAGCAACTGCCTTGTGACAGATGTTTCAATGAATCCACGAAGAATCAGATTCCTTGTTAGTGGGGCAATTTCTGCTTGAGTTTGAATAGCTTCCAAACTTCTAGGTTTCAGGGTTGTCAAGGAAGAAGCATCTTTGCTAATTCTTAAATGGTCAGAACCGATTTGGAAGCTCATATACTGCAGTTTCCGAGATGCATTTTTCAGAAGAAATAATAACCATTTCCCCCTTTATGGGAATGTTTTACTGATCTAATAATTACACAACAAACATGGCATGATTTATTTTCACAGACAAAAATGTAAAAGCAAAGATATTTATGAAGAAATAAACTATCTGATTTCAATTGCTAGTAGAGATGATCTTTGTTCCAGTGGTGGGATTCAAAATTTTTTTACTACTGGTTCTGTGGGCATGGCTTGGTGGACGTGGCATTGCTTGGTGGGTGTTACTTGGTGAGCGTGGTAGGGGAAGGATACTGTAAAATCTCCATTCCCTCCTCACTCCTGGGGGAAGGTTATTACAAAATCCCATTCCCTCCACATCCCACTAACCTGCTTTCCAGCTCCATTCTCTTGGGCAGGACAACAAAAGGAAACCCAGCCAATCAGCTGGGACTATGGAGGCAGAGAATAGATGGGGGCGGGGCCAGTCAGAGGTGGGATTTGCCAGTTCTCTGAACTACTCAAAATTTTCACTACCGGTTCTCCAGAACTGGTCAGACCCTGCTGGATACCACCTCTGCTTTGTTCTCAGAGAAAGATGTCTGTTGTGTCTAGTAAGGCATTCCAATTTTCTTCTCCCCCTCCTTCTCCCTCTGTGTGGCAACTGAGGAACAGAAAAATGGCTGCAGCCAGGTTTGGTTCAAAGTTAACACTTAAACTATCTGATTTCAATGAATGAACGTATTGAGAATAACAGAAATTCTGCCTATCTCTCATAAAGGTCATCAGCTGATCATAACTATCACATGAACAGCTTGTGCTATTCCCTTGCTAGAAGTGAAACAAATAGATATTTACTAGGGCAATAGGACAGTTAGAGGGGACTAGCTGTTTATTAGAGAAGAGGCAACCTTATTGGTGATATACCTTGATTGTAGGCTTTCACAGCCAGCACCAACCAAGCAGTGATAAGCTTAGGTGTTGAATGTCCATCATTCTGGTGTTCTGATGATTTGCCAGCAGTTGTGGTTGGCATCTTCAGATTCTATGAGCTGCTTTGTAGAGCATTACCTGGCAGCTCACAGGCTACTGAATAGGAACTGGCTGGGCTCTTGTATTTGAATCTGACAAGTTTATCTCTGGTTTCCCATTCCATGGAAAACTAGTTCCTGATTGTTTCTTTGTCTAGATAGATTTCTGACTGGTCTACTTTGAAGAGGTTTCAAAATAATTTGTTTCTTCAGTTTCTTGGGCTGTGCTTCAGCTAGGATTTTGATTATCCTTTGTATGGATAGAGTGTAGTAGGTTTAGTTTAGAGAAATTCAACTGTATTTTTTTTCCTGACTGACCTGTCTTTGAGCCAAGCTGTGGCAAAGCAATCCTTCTTGGTGAGTTTGCTATGGGGTGCCGTGTGATTAGGGCTGTTTAGATTTTGCACAATGTAAAGCTGGGATTCCTCCTTTGCTGACTTTCAAATTCTCCTTTCTCTTAGATTCCAAAACATTCTGACAACTTTAGTGGGAAAAAGAGTTTGGTTTGTTCCTACCATCGAGCCATAAGTGGCAGCTTATCTAACCCTATCCCTATCCCTAACCCTAACCCTAACCCTAACCCTAACCCTAACCCTAACCCTATCCCTAACCCTAACCCTAACCCAGTCAATGACTACTTCAGCTTCAACCACAACGATATAAGAGCACACAACAGATACAAACTCAATGTTAACCGCTTCAAACTTGATTGCAGAAAGTACGACTTCAGCAACAGAGTGGTCAATGCCTGGAATGCACTAACTGACGCTGTAGTTACATCCTCAAACCCCATTCCTTTAACCTTAAACTATCCACTATTGACCCCACCCCATTCCTAAGACGTTTGTAAGGGGCATGCATAAGTGCACAATCATGCCTCCCGTCCCTGTCCTATTGTCCCCATTTAATCGTACCTATTTTCTGTATTCTTACTCATGTTTATACTTATACCTATTATTTTGTAAGTGATTGACAAATCAAACCAAATAAAAAAATAAAATAAATAAAATAAAACCTTGAACTACACTGCCTATGGTTGGACTTAAGTGTAGTACACAAAATTATCTGCTACAATGTCCTACCAGTCAATGACTACATCAGCTTCAACCACAACAATACAAGAGCACACAATAGATACAAACTCAATGTAAACTGCTCCAAACTTGATTGCAGAAAGTACGACTTCAGCAACAGAGTGGTCAATGCCTGGAATGCACTACCTGACTTTGTTGTTACATCCCCTAAGCCCCACTCTTTTAACCTTAAACTATCCACTATTGACCTCACCCCACTCCTAAGAGGTCTGTAAGGGGCGTGCATAAATGCACAATCGTGCCTACCGTCCCTGTCCTATTGTCCCCATTTATTTGTACCTATTTCCTGTATTCTTACTCATGTGTATACTTATACCTATTATCTTGTAAGCGATTGGCAAATCAAAAGAAATAAAATAAATAAATATATACCAGGAAGTTTCCTGGCCATAGCAAAGGGCTAAGGAAATACCTTCCATATCCAAATCACTAATAAAGAATCCTGCTATGAGATAAAACTCATAGTTGCCTACATATGTTGGGTCTTGGATTATCTGGGACAAACCTATGAAAACCAAACTTGTAATGCATCTCTGGAATCTCCATGACGAGGCATGAAAACTGAAATCATTAAAATTTGAAAAAACTATAAAACCAGCCCAGAGTCAGATGAATAACTCAGCAAGGTAATCTGTTGAACATTGGCTGCATACTAATGAGATTCTGTGGTAACATATTGATGCAGAATTACTTAAGAAGCAGGATATCTGATCACTGGCAATACATCTGTAAAGAACATTATTTACACATGCATCTAAGGTACAGAAGGACTTGAAATCTATCACCGCAGATATCTAGGGTATGTGGCATCACTGCCTTCACCCAAACAGGTTATATTAATACTACCTGGGTACAAGTAGTTCTTGTTTAGCAACCACAATTGGGACTGGCAACACAGCTGTTAAGTGAATCGATTGCTAAGTGAAACATCAAAATTTTACCATTTTACTTCAGTTCTCTTTTGCTTTTCAGATTTGTGAATGTCCACGAACATGGGCATTGTTTATACAGTTACTTTTTCAATATGTTGTAGCTGTGTGAATAGTTGCTGTCCAAAGCAGTCACTAAATAAGGAGTATTATATTTGTTCACCACTACATTAGGGGTGGATTTCTTCAGGAATTTCTGATGTGGGGGGAACTATGGCCATCCACAAACTTTACCTTCCTCCTTTGCCAGAAACCAGAGATAACAAAGTAGTAATGGTGATACAGAGGACAGACCAAAAGATGTGCAGTTCACACTCTGAAATGTGGCAGTGATCAATCATCATCATCTCCTTTTAATGACCCCATAATCCCTTGTGGGGTGGAGTCTGGGCAACTGAATGGAGCTGAGTGTTTACTGGCTGCATGCCCTTCCTGTTGCCAATGTGGAGTTATATTCTCATCATGCCCAGAGAGAGAAAAACTACATCTACGAAGGATCGAACTCACAGCCTCCTGATTATGAAGGGAGAGCTCCACCTCTAGGCCACTGCACCACTCATGGCAGTGATCAATCCTGGTTCTGAAATCCTTCAAACACAAAATCACTGGAGAGTCCTAACACTTTCAGAGCTCCCCATGTGCCTTCTCCTTCTGAGAAGCCTATCCCAGTGAAAATAATAGCCACAACACATTGTTCTGAGGCTCTTCTGTCGTCATGATTCAGCCAGACCAAAGGCACCTGCTAGCATCCCCTTAGATTTGTAGCATCACAGAGAAGAGCTCAGACATCTGAAAAACAGATTCTGGACAGCACTAATAATCTTCTGTTTTGCAAGAGAGAAAGCTAAACGTAAGCCTTCTTCTTCCTCTTACTTTCTGATCTGGCAGTTTCTATCTAGGTCTTAGCAATCTAGTCTAAGCATCTAAACCAGTCCAATCTTCAGTTGCCTCTTAGCAACTAGACTGATATCCTTTGCAATCCACTACAGCTTCCATCTCTATGAAACCAGGCTTTCTAACGAACATCCACATCTTTCAAAAAGAATCCAGATAATATCTTGGAGAAATCAGCCGCTGTTAAAAACCATTTTGAAGGGGGAAAGCACCTTAAAATAAGAGGGCAGTGTTGCACTATTTTCTTGTGTAATTATTAGTATTGTTTTTCTTGGTTCATTTATTTTAATGAGAGAAAATTTAGACAGATTTATGCAACTATTAATAATTTGAACCTTATTCTATGCATCCATACCACGCATCCAATCTATATATAAAGTTTGTTAAATGAATTTACTACCTCTTCGAGAAACCTGTGCTTCACTTTTAAAAATGCAGTTCAGTAATTTTAAATCTAAAAAGATTGATAAATTGCACAAGGTGATAATAAAAACAAAGTTAAAAAAAAACCCATGTATAATTACAGAGGAATTATTGAGTCTATCATCTGCACCTCTATAACTGTCTGGTTTGGTTCTGCAACCCAACAGGAAAGACACTGAAGATAATTAGGACTGCAGAAAAAACAATTGCTACCAACTTGCTTTCTATCGAGGACTGTATACTGCACAAGTCAAAAAGAGGACTGTGAAAATATTTACAGACCCCCTCACATCCCGGACATAAACTATTTCATCTCCTTTCCTAAAAACGATGCTACAGAGCACTGCACACCAGAACAACTAGACACAAGGACAGTTTTTCCCTGAAAGCCATCACTCTGCTAAACAAATAATTCCCTCAACACTGTTCAACTATTCACAAAGTATACACTACTATAACTTTTAATCTTCTCACTACTCCTTATCACCCATCCCCTCCCACTTGTGACTGTATGACTGTAACTTGTATTCTAACGATTTATATACATACTGTTTCCTAGTATGATTTGATTGCTTATTGTACCCTATGACTATCATTAAGTGTCGTACCTTATGATTCTCGACTCTTGATGAATGTATCCTTTCTTTTATGTACACTGAGAGTATTTACACCAAGACAAATTCCTTGGCCAATAAAGTATTCTATTCTATTTTATAAAGCCCTAAAAACGTTATGTTTTTTTTTAATCAGGTGATCCCACAATTTGATTTTGTATGTCATAATTTGGAGGAAATTTGAATCTAAAGTTTGCTGCTGAAACTTGTCTGATTTTAATAGCATATTATTTTAAAAAGAGAGGAGTTGGTGTTACAATACTGTGGGATCTTATTTTTTTTCCCTTGGTGTGAATACCCGCCTTCAAGCAAGCTATAATTTCAGAGATTTGAAATGGCATGTTATAATTAGTCTACCAAACTGTCTCAGATTTTCACTGAATGCATGTTAATTCTAATAAATTGAAAAGGACAAGGTTTCAGTATAAGATAATGAGTTAGAGAAAGAATAATTCAGATAAATGTTTTGAAATTTTTGAGTATCTAAGGTAAAAGCATTTGTCCTCTGTATGGAAAAAAAGAAAAGAAAAATGTTTCCTTTCAGATACTTTACTTTTGAATTCCTTGTTTGAGATATACCCATGCATGAGAGAGATTAGATAGTAAGCACAAAAGAAATTGCTATGTATTTCATTCTCATATGTAGTGAGGTTAAAAGACAATTATACTTTTATTTATGGCCAAAATTTAAGACTTACTTTATTATAGGGCTTTATTTTAAAATATACACGCAAAATACAGATATATGCCAGGGGACAAAAAATAATAATAATATAAATTTGTAGTTTAGACAGCAAATCCCAAGATAATGATCTGTACATTTACCCACTTTATATATCTGGTTCCAAATATTTCAAGCCAGAAAGTCTCAATACATTTTCTGCCCTTGCCTTCCATTTCTCGCTCATGTATATAACTTTCCAATAAATCCCACAGCTATATCATTCTCAAGGGTATTAGATTCTGACTTTTTAAATTATTATTTGCAAAATCCCCCTCATTCATTTCCAATAGTAGCAATTCATAGATACAATCATAATCTATCTCATGACTCTGGCAGGAATAGCCAACACCCAAGAAGATAGGCTCAAGATCCAGATGGATCTTGACAGACTAGAACACTGGGCCGTATCTAATAAAATGAAATTCAGTGTAGAGAAAAGTAAAGTCCTACACTTAGGCAAGAAAAACCAAAAGTACATATATAGACTGGGTGAAACCAGGCTCAATAGCAGTAACTGTGAGAGGGATCTTGGAGTCTTAGTGGACAACCAGCTAAATAGGAGCCAGCAGTGTGCAGCAGCAGCCAAAAAAGCTAATGCAATTCTAAATTGTATTAATAGAGGGATACAATCAAGATCAAGGGAAGTACTAATACCACTCTATAAATCCTTAGTAAGACCACACCTAGAGTACTGCATCCAGTATTGGCCACCACACTATAAAAAAGATGTTGAGACTCTAGAAAAAGTACACAGAAGAGCAACCAGGATGATTAGGGGACTGGAGGCTAAAACATACAACAAACGGTTGCAGAAACTGGGCTTGGCTAGTCTAGTAAAGAGAAGGACCAGGGGAGACATGATAGAGGTCTTCCAGTATTTGAGGGGCTGCCAGAGGGAGGAAGGGGTCAAGCTATTTTCTAAAGCTCCTGTAGGCCAGGCAAGGAATAATGGATGGAAACTGAACAAGGAGAGATTTAACCTGGAAATAAGAAGAAACTTTCTGACACTGAGAACAATCAACCCATGGAACAGCTTGCCCTCGGGAGTTGTGGGAGCGTCATCACTTGAGACTTTCAAGAAGAAATTGGACTGCCATTTGTCAGAAATGGTGTAGGGTCTCCCACTTGGGCGGGGGTTGGACTAGATGACCTACAAGGTCCCTTCCAACTCTATCTGTTATCTGTTTATCTGACTCAATTAATAGCCAAAGACAGCAATTAAGGAATTCAGAAAATGATCTTCAATGCTTGAAATTTTATAACAACTATAGTTTTCTTTTACAGGCTATAGGAAAATGGATTCAAGTCGTGTCCTGGGCTCTGGAATTTCACACTTTTTAAGGCTTCTACAGTCTTATCACTAAGTAAAATATTAAGACATAAATTCCACAGAGAGCACTGGATACATATAATTTGGTTGCATAACTTCTGCTTAAAGAAAGCAACGCTCTTCTCACTTTTATTTCCACTGGCATGTAACTCATGTTGGAGTGTGTGTGTGTGTGTGTGTTTGTGAGTGTGTGTGTGTGTGTGTGTGTGTGTGTGTGTGTGTGTGTGTAAGAGAGTTATATATAAATGGAGGGTGAGGATAAGGATAATCATAAATTAGAAAATGCTAGAACACCTTCTATTCTTCGGCTTTCTACTTTCATAATAAATCAGTTCACTGGAGATATGGCTCAAGGTATTCCTGATGATATAACAAAAATTCAGTTTTACCTGATGAAAATTAATATGGATGTATCTCTAAAATAAAATATTCCAAATAATTTTGAATTATTAAATGCACTCATTGCATGCAAACCTTGGTGAGCTTACATTTATTGCTTTATTTTACAAATTGATTTTCCATTTTGAATTTTCACATTCACAAAGGTTTCCCCATTTGTAGGATGAGGAAACTACAGGAGCAGAGAGTAGTATTCTATGTGAGTGTCCTTTTTTATTATTTGAAAAAAGCTCCTACCCATATTCCCAGTGGCACTCAACTCATTACTTTTATCTTCTTTCAATAATGGTCAAATCTCCACATGATGGTTTGGGAATCATACATCATTATATGGCCAACTGATCGTTGTGAGAAGAAAGATGAGGGAAGCCCAAGGCTTTTTGCATTGCTGAGACATCCATCTGTTTATTTATCACATTTTCTGGAACCATAGCATACCCAGTTATCATCTCTCTGGCAGAAACCTTAAATTCATGTTCCATTTTTAAAAGGCACCATTTCAACTATTGGAAGTTAAATTCTCCTTCTCTTCATCTTGTCACCCACCGTCAAGCTGAAAAACATTGGTAAACTGTCAACTACTAAGGGTAAACTCCTGAGCTTTTGCCTATGGTGAATAATAAATCTGTTTATGCCTCATACACAGCTCTATTTCTTTTAACATTGGCTCCTGTTCTCTTTAGAGACTTCAAGCCACTCACTACTTTTTCAAGGAAACAACAGGGTCATAGTAAGTTTTCTTTTTGTAAGTTTCTACTTTCTACCAGATTCCTTCAATTATACAGCCATCAAAGCACATGGATTAAAAATTATTTGATTATTTCCAATATTTAAACATATCAATATCAATGCTATATGTTTTCATACAGCTTCCACCTATACATCCAATCTTCCAAGTTAGCTGATAGCCCTGGACTAACTGCCTTGTGCATCTCTGCTCCACCACCCTCATACACTACCCTTGAAGGGAAAGGAAAAGTTGAGAAGAATTTAAGATGGAATGCATTTTGCTCTCTCGATACAGGAAGGGAAAATTGGAGCGTTTGATTAATAGATAGAGGTCCCAAGATACACAGAGATTATAGGAACAAATATTCTTTATGATCGCTGCTTTGCCTAATAATTTGCAATACACTCAACAAGTTGTCCGACAGGCCTAACACTTTGGCTTCATCAGTGCCAATGGTCAAAACTCTGATGAGAGAGACTAATTGTGGGAGAGGAAGGGGGCATTTGTACAATTTAGGAAAGAGGGGGAAAACTATACTATATAAAGAAAAATTGTGACTCACAGGGAGCTGCTGATTAAGCAATTGAAGGTATGAAAAATTGTCCTTTTTCTATTTCTTATAAGGTATATGGTGTGTAAAAGAAGTGTAGTGATATCAGCTCCAAATATGACCATAACAAGATATACATACTATACACTCTCACACAGCAGTGTTGTAGGATATAAGCTTTTCATCATCTTTATCATGTGATAATACATATATGAGGTTACTCCCCCAAATATATAAGCAAACTTTAGAGACTTACAGCTATGAAACATGCCAAGAACCCTGTAAATTAGGGAGTTAATCACCCGCTCTTAGTAGGAAATGACTGCAGTACATGATAATGACTGCATGATAACAGCAGAAGAAGGAATGATAGAAGAACTGATACTGGTATAGTTCCATAAGAAATTTCTACCAGTGTATAGCTTTGGGTAATAACAAGTTGTAGAGATAATGAAGGATTACCAGGCTGACCAGAAGCATAGAAGATAATCAGCAGTGAGACACAGCTGCATGAAAATAATTTAAGAAAAGTCTCCCGAGAACTTTATATAATATAGAACAGGTAAGACCCACATAGAAATGGAAGGTGAATCCTTGAGTTCCTAACTGAAGAAAAAAAAAAAGCAATTGTAAGATTGGGGAGCCTATGTGTGTGTACATGTGTGTGTGTGAATGGGCACTTCCCTAAGGACTACCAAAGCCATGGTAGAAAAGTAATGTCCACAGTTGTTCAGGGCAACACAGTTATAGGGGAACACAATTATAGTCCTAGATAAAATCAGTGGTGTAGCTGTCCAAAGCTTTATGAATGTCAGGAGTTGAAGACCTTAATAGTGTGTCTAAAATTAAATAAGAAACTGGAAGGAGAGGAATTGTTCCTGCTGAACTTCAGGCACTTGTCCAGGCAGTTCCTACTTGTTCAGGTACACACACACACACACATTAATGGGAAAAAATCAACACAAGAGCAGTAAGTAAAAGCAATATATGCTTTATATTAATGAATAAGACAAGAGCTATAGAACATAAAACCAAGATACAGAACAAAATCAAGAATAGAGCTTTCATATTTACAATAAACTGAAATGTCTATAATTTATTTTGTAAAATATCCTTATTTTGTTCAATGAAACTCTTCCCTCAGCTACCGAGGACAGATAAACACCACAACTTCAAGTTTCCATAGCTTATTGTATCTTTGAGGGTAAAGGTTCAATTTTCTGTCCTTGTGGGTTGATTTCTGAACTTTTGTTATCAAGCTAGGTAACATCTTCACAGAGTTAAGGGGATGTCAGTGTCAGTGTTCTTCTGCTTATAAAGGTTTCAGATGTGGGTGTGTCAAGTGAGGGTCTTGTGATTGATTTTGTGATGGATTAGGTTGAGTCATTAGTCATCATATCATATCTTTGTTGAATCCAGAATCACCCTGATTAGTAGTAGTCCATGGATGTCAAGGTGGAATGTGGTGGCTCAGTGCTAAGACGCTGAGTTTGTTGATCAGAAAGGTTGGCAGTTTGGCGGCTCGAATCCCTAGTGCCGTGTAACGGAATGAGTTCCTGTTACTTGTCCCAGCTTTTGCCAAGCTAGCAGTTCTAAACGATGTAAAAATGCAAGTAGAAAAATAGGTACCATTTTGGTGGGAAGGTAACAGCGTTCTGTGTGCCTTCGGTGTTTAGTCATGCTGGCCACATGACCACGGAGATGTCTTCAGACAGCGCTGGCTCTTTGGCTTTGTAATGGAGATGAGCACTGCCGGAAATGACTAGCATGTATGTGCGGGGGGAACCTTTACCTTTATCTTTATGAGTATCAAACTCTCCATATAACATTGCTGTCACATGACGTTTCATGACATTTTTCCCACTTGTAGAGCTGGGGTGGGCGTGGCCTGCATGTGATGCATCTGGCCTGCAGGATGCCAGTTTGACACCCATGTAGTAGTCCAAAAGAACCTATGTTTGCAAACCCCCAGGCATCTGTACTTTGAAAAACAGTACACAATTGTCAAGTTGTTTGACATGAACTTTTCACCTTAAGTAGTGTTTCATTCCACCGGGCACAACAAGTTGGCAATTTATTACATTAGCTAAGTGAACTGAATCACCTGGGCATATTTTTCTGCAAACTATCTGTCACTTTTTAATAAACAGTTGCTTCCTCTGAGCTTGCAGATTATTCTCAGATCTGCATTTGGGAGGCTATGAGGAAAAACTGCCTTAATGACTATATTTCATGCATATTGGCTGCTCAACTTTTTTTTTTTCATGAATAAGGGAATCCAGTTATTACGAACAGGTGCAAGCAAGCAGCTACATTTCATGCTCGGTGAGTTATCACAAACACTTAAATATGATAAAGTTAATACACCAATGTAGACTGGGGTGCAAAACAATATATTAATGTACATTCATGAGAATGCAAATTTGGCACTTGAGATTCTCAGTTTTGTGGATGTGATCAGAACTCATTTGCAGTAATTTTTCAATAATTATTTAAAGCCACTGCTTTATTTTCCCCCTGAGTTGTAGATTCATACCATAGCATTAATGCTATTCTTTCTGAATGAAGAGTTGCTTTGCTTTCAGTTTAATATATGCTGATTTTAAAAAGGAAAATGTCATTGCAAAAAACATGCAAAGCTTCATTGTTGCTACCATATTATTAGCACATGGTGAGGTTTTAGTGGTACCAATGGAAATTTTAGCTGCCAAATTTAGGAGCAATTAATTGCAATGGTAATTCAGTTGTTGGTTGATTACTGTCTAGGAAACTTCTATTTCATTCTTGAACTAAAAGTTTTGCGATGAGCCTGTTAGTGTTTCCAGAATAAGAGTAATTGACAGCTGTAATGTTGAAATATTGTTTGGGTTTTCCAATGCTACATTTTTGAGATGGATCATTAAAAAGAGGCAGACATTTGTATTTTAGCATGTATATATATATATATATATATATATATATATATATATATATATATATATATATATATATATATATATACCGTATTTGCGGCGTATAAGACGACTGGGCATATAAGACGACCCCCAACATTTCCACTCAAAATATAGAGTTTGTTATATACTCGCCGTATAAGACTACCCCTCTTCCACACACCTTCCACTTTTGCACTTTTTTTTTTTTTTTGACGCACTTTTCTGCTTTGGACAATTTTGAAATGAGCTAATCCAATTTTGAACCAAGAATATGCAAATAGCTATGGAGTTTAGAAATGAGTTTTAAAAATATTTTTCATTGCTTACCATTAAGTAAAATATGTTGTAAATAAAATGAGAACACAGGAAACGTTCTCTTCTCAATACAGCTGATCTCTCTCTCTCTCTCTCTCACACACACACACACCAAAAACCCGGACACTGAAAAGGCTGCCAAGGAACAGTATATTCAATGCCTTCTCTTTAATCAAGAAACAAGGAATTCCTTAGAATCTTTTTTTTCCCCAAGTGGCCCTCTTTACAAAAAAAAAAATGGAGGTAACACTTTCATTCAAAAAGTCTTCCAGTATCTGGAGTCGCTCAGACATATTGAAGTGAGGCAGGAGAGTAAGTGAAATTTGAAATGATCCAGCTACCGTTTTCTTCCCCTCCCGCCCGAAGGCCATTATCTCCACGTCAAAACGAACGAGGGGAGGCAAAGAAGCCAAACACGCTAAAAAGGATCTCTTTATTTTCCTACACAAGGTCACACCTACTTTTCCGCATTCAAAGGACAACCTCTCCTCACCACCAACACACACACACACACACCCCAATACCCGCAAACAATGTTCTGGGCATTAATCACCATTGCTACATTAACCTGGTAAATTTATACCCTGCCTCCCCAGTGTTGCTTTGACGGCAGGATTTCACACAGCGGGCGCTCGCTCGCTCTCTTCTCCGCTCTCCCACCGTTCGCACATGTTGGAAGCACCGTAAAACCTGATAACCCACCCGGGGCTCCCCATCCTTAACCTACAGCCGCCGCATGCAAAACCTGCGTGCAAAAAGAAAAAAAGAAAAAGAAAAGAAAAGTACGCCGCACGTGAGGATCTTGAATCCTCTCCTCCCCACACCGCTAAGGAAGGAAGAGGGGGAAAGGTTGCGCAGCGCTTGGCGAGTGACACCCGCCACACACACACACACACACACACAGCTCCCCCAGCCTCCCTCCCGGCTGCAACTCAAGCTCAAGTAGGAGTCGAGTCCTCCCGGCGTATAAGACGACCCCCACTTGGAGGCATGTTTTTCAGGGCAAAAAAGTCGTCTTATACGCCGGCAAATACGGTATATATTCTCAAGTTTTCGCGGGTACTTACATGTATGGCATTCAGCTTTGTTCGGGTATTTTTCCACATCATTGTAGTTGTGCTTTTAAAGTTGTAGCAACGTTTTGACAGAATCTCATCTGCCATCATCAGGCTCCTGTATGATGATGACAGAAGCCTAATGATGGCAGATGAGATTCTGCCGAAACGTCGGTACAACTTTCAAACCACAAGTATAATGACGTGGGAAAATACCCGAACAAATATATATATCCTCAACTTCTTAGTATAATTGAGTCTGGAATTATTTTTCCAATTGTTAAATGAGTCAACATATGTCTGGGCCTGCTTTTTTGTGACCTTTTTGGCAGTGGTCATTAAGTAAATCCATTATCCACAATGGCTGTTTTTTTTCTGAAAACCAAAAGCAAATGCCAATTCTAGCAAAATAATAATAATAATAATAATAAATTGCAGTCATGTGACTGTGGGGCCTGCAAATGGCAAAAATAATTTTATTTTATCAGATCAGAAAAAAATTGTGTTGTACACAGTGTTACAAAGTATTTCATGGCTTACTTGGCAAAATCCTCAGCCAAGTAACCAGGAATTCTACTGAATAAAAATTAGGAGTCTTTTTAAGTTATTTTACATATCTATTGGTATTTAATATTACTTTATTTCAGCTTGCTTATGGTCTTAATTAAATTTGTGTGTGTGAGAGAGAGAGAGAGAGAGAGAGAGACAGAGACAGAGACAGAGACAGAGACAGAGACAGAGAGAGAGAGAGAGAGAGAGAGAGAGAGAGAAATTGGCCTATAAGACATTTCTTGAGAATTCAAGGCTAAAGAGTGGAATATAAATTATTTGAACATTAATATAAATGAACAGAAATAGAAATCTCTCTGACATCAACCACACTTATTCCCCAATAAATGGATAATATTAAAAATCACTTACAATACTTTAATACACAATGTTGAAATGTGATGACACAATAGGACAACTATCTTTTTCACGAAACATAACCATGCAACATGCTATATAAAAATCTATTCTGAAATTATCTGGGCAGAACAATTTCATAAGTGTGGTTTTTAAACAGTAATTTTCATGGAAAACAAGCTTACTCCCCATCTGTCATTTAAAAATAAACTGAAGTGAATTTAGAAAACACTATGAAGAGATAGTGACAAAAAATCAATTCCTATGAAGAATGGTCAAAGAAATTAGTTATGTTGAGTTTGCAGATTAGAAATGGAAATATACCAGCAGACTCCAGTAAGCTAAAAGATTGTCATGTAGAAGAATATTTTCTTTTCTATTGTCCCAAAGGCCAGGGCCACAACTAATGAATGAACTGCAAAGAACTAGATTAGGATTAAATAGCAGAAAAACTTGCCTGATAAAGAGAGCTTTCAAACAGTGGAATCAGTTGATTTTTGAAAAGTGTACCCTTTCACTGACAGGCTTCCAACAGGCATTTCTGTCTGAAAAACTTTAGCAGATCATAGATTAAACACATATTGGACTAGATGACCTCTGAGATTATTTCCAATTTTATAGATTCTAAATTTATTAAGAAAAATAATGTCCAAACAAGTCTGCCAAGAAATATAGAAAATATTTTTGTAGAATTTGTTTAGATCTTTTTTATATTGATCTTAAATAAGACACTCTGTGGTCTCTCTCTCTTTTTTAGCAATGCATTAATTTTTATCAAGTATGTAAAACATGTACAGTAGATATTCTGAATTTGAAGGCAAAAGTCACTGCAAAAGACCCTGATTTTTAGAAAAATCAAAAGCAATTGAAAAAGAGGACAGTGTGCCTAAAACAATGTGCCTAGTTACTATTATTGATGGCACTTACCAGAACTCAATGAGGCAGTTACTGACAGACAGTTGTTGAGAAATAATGTCTATTATGTCATAAAAAGCCAGTTGGAACTGAGTGACTGGATAATACCAATTGTAAAATGGAAGGTCTGAAAAACATATTAAAAAAAATTTACTTTGCAATCAAACATTTGGACAGACTAATACTTTTAAAGGTCTCTCATTATAAAAAAAACAACCTGTCATTTTAATCTGTTTTAAAACTGTTTTAATCCACCAATATTTTGGTGGATATATTTTAGAAACATGGGGCTGATATTTTAGAAACATGGGACTGATTTAGCTTTCCAGTCTCTTAAAAGTGAGCCTTAATCTTTTTCAGAGATTCCTCTAGATTAGTCTTCCTATCCCTTGTTTTAAAAACAAGGAAGGGTAAAGCTGGATGATTAGATTAACCAATTATGGGTGTCATTTTTCCAAACATCAGTATTTTTACTTGCCTGGAAGAGGCAGATTTAACCTTTATAATCAAATTTATGTAAAAATGGAACACTTTCAAATAAAAACTATGATAAATATGAGAAATATGAGAAATAACAGTTGGTCTGGGCATCTACCAGAAGGTGATTATCACTCATTTAGAACAGTGCTTTTCTTGTGTACATGGCTATCTTAACGTGACATTTTTGCACAGAGCTGCAATATTTACCACCCAAAAAAGTCACTCTTAATTTACGACTTCCACAAATCCTTCTGCATGGCTGTAAATGAAAGTTCAGATTAAGCCTGTTTGGACAAAACTAGGCTTTCAACTGACATCTAATCAAGTCCAGTTTCATTTTCTTCTACATTTTCTTTTTTAAAATATATATTTTTATTGAATTTTACAGTTAAATACACACAGATATAAAACAACACAACAACAAAACAACACAAATACAATTTTTACAATGTTGTGACATCTACTTTCCCTGTTTGTGTTAACTATCTACCTATATATTTATATATACATTTAAGACATAAGACATAAGACATAAGAATTTATTTGTCATTACACTCGCAAGCGGGTACAACGAAATGAGGTGCTCTTCCACAAGTAAAACTGGACAAACACCAATAAAAAGGAAAAAGAAAAAAAAAATAAACTAAACACAACCAACCATACAATAATCTCTATACAATTTTAAAATGTAAATACCCCACTACTCTCAGCCATTAAACTCCACAAAAATCTTATGACTCCGCATTCAAACTCAAAACTGCACTTGGATAAAAACTGTTCTTAAATCTGGTCGTCCTTGTTCTTAATACCCTAAATCTCCTTCTCGATGGTAATAGTTCAAAGAGCTGATGTCCCGGATGAGAGGAGTCATTCAATATGTTAAGTATCTTCCTCCTACATCTATTCCTATACAGTTCTTCCAAAGAGGGGAGTGAGCAGCCAATGATGTTTTGGGCCATCTTGATCACCCTCTGAATTGCCTTTTTCTCTGCCACTGTGCAGCTCGAGAACCATACACAGAGACAGTAGGATAATATACTCTCAATTGAACTCCGATAGAAGGTAGTCAATAGACTCTCAGCCAGTTGTTGTTTCCTAAGAATCCTTAGTAAATACAACCGTTGTTGTGCCTTCTTAATTAAAGCAGCGGTGTTTGCACTCCAGGTCAGGCCATTTGTAATGATGGTCCCGAGAAACTTACATTCAACCACCTGTTCCACACGAACTCCCTCTATATACAGTGGCTGAATGTCTGCTCTTTTTTTTCTATAGTCCACTATAACCTCCTTAGTCTTCTTAATATTAAATAGAAGATTATTATTTTTGCACCAGCGGGATAGCTGTAATACCTCATCCCAATATGCAGACTCATCATCCCCAGAAATGAGTCCTACAAGCGTAGTATCGTCTGCAAATTTCATTATCCTATTGTTGGGATGTTTATTTGTCCAATCAGATGAATAGATGGAGAACAGTAGTGGACTAAGGACACAACCTTGTGGAGTGCCAATGCTAAGTGTCTTGACAGTAGAAGTATAATCATTCAGTTTAACTCTTTGTGGACGATTTGTTAAAATATCCATAAACAAATAGAATCTGGAAAATCTAGATCTTTGAGCTTGGCTATTAATCTGTGCGGTATGATGGTATTGAAAGCAGAACTAAAGTCTGCGAACAACATTCTTACATAATTCCCCGGTGTTTCCAAATGGGATAAGGCCATGTGAAGCACAGTAATAATTGCATCCTCGGTTGATCTATTTTCTTTGTAAGCAAACTGAAGCCCATCAAAGGAATCGGGAAGGCAGGAGATAATATAATTTCGAACTAGCTGCTCAAAGCACTTCATTAAGATGGAAGTTAGTGCCACCGGCCTATAGTCGCTCGGACCATTTGTAGGCAACTTTTTAGGCAGTGGAACGATGGTGGAAGCCTTGAGACACACAGGAACCACACATTGTGTCAAGGATCGATTAAAAATTTCGGTCCATACCCCAGCTAACTGATCAGCACAATCTTTTACCACCCGACCAGGAATTGAGTC